>NW_009952442.1:81754-97376 GCF_000747805.2 Chaetura pelagica | reverse complement strand
AGCAGGATTTTTTTTTGGGTGTGTATGGTATAAACTTCAAAACACTGATTTAGAACACTGCCATTTTTTGCAAGAAAAACTAAAGGATGAGAAATGAGCATTTTGTCTCATGAGATTTGTATTCTTTTCAGGTCAGCTTCATCTAAAAATCTTCCTGGTATGGATGTGTTACCATCTCCAGCACTTCCAGCAGGCTGCACAAGGAGAAAAAGCCCCTCTGCAAGGTGCTGGGTGTGCTGCCCACCCAACCAGCCAGGCAAGAGCAGCATTTATGCCTGAGGATTTATGATCCCAGCTGGAGAACTTGCACCCTTCTGACACACTCTGCAACTTGAGCTGGATCTCTGCATAGCACGGATGACAAAGAGCAGAACTGAAATGATGGTTGCCATGCAGCAAGCAGAGCAAGGAGCCACTGAAACTTCAGCAGTGATTTCAGACTGTGCCAGGCCACGGTTTGCTCACGTGCTTCAGTTCCTGGAGTTCCAGGCTCTAATATAAATTATGAGACTTCAGCTTCCTTGATTTTAACAAATAGCTTTTATATTGGAATTTAGATCACGGACTGGTTTGGGTTGGAAGGGACCTAAAAGACCATCCAGTTCCAACCCCCTGCCATGGGCAGGGACACCTCCCACCAGCCCAGGCTGCTCCAAGCCCCATCCAACCTGCCCTTCAACGCTGCCAGGGGTGGGGCAGCCACAGCTTCTCTGGGCAACCTGGGCCAGGCTCTCACCACCCTCACACCAAAGAATTCCCTCCTCATGTCTCACCTAAACCCCCCCTCTTCCAGTTTTAATCCATCATCCTCATCCTCTCCCTCCCTGCCCTTGTCCCAAGCCCCTCCCCAGCTTTCCTGGAGCCCCTTCAGGCACTGGAAGCTGCTCTAAGGTCTCCCTGGAGCCTTCTCTTCTCCAGGCTGAACACCCCAACTCTCCCAGCCTGGCTCCAGAGCAGAGCTGCTCCAGCCCTCCCAGCATCTCTGGGGCCTCCTCTGGACTCTCTCCAGCAGCTCCATGTCCTTGTGTTGGGGTCTCCAGAACTAAATTCAGTTCTTCAAGTAGGGTCTCATGAGACCCAAGGTTAAGGGGGAGAATCACCTCCCTTGACCTGCTGGCCACACTTTTGGTGCATCCCAGGACAGGGTTGGCTTTCAACAATATAGCTCATGTTTTCTTTTAGTCTTTAGCTTGAGCCATTTCATACATTTGATAACCTGCTGGTGAGAGAAGATGCAAAAAAAACTTGAAGTGTAACTGCCTTTTCAGCTGTCACTTAAAACCAGGTAGCTGGATCTGTGGCTTTTGTTGGCTGTGGCAACCAACTGACATGGAGCTGTGTGATGACTTTAGTCATGGAAATTCAATTTATTCTCAAGAGTGGAAATCTTAGGCATCCAGTTTTGTTTTGTTTTAAAAAAAACCAACACCCCACAATATGGAATTCAGACTAGTTAGCTATGCTTATGCTGACTGCTTCTTACAAGTCAATTAATAACCAGTCAGGGCTGAGTCAGTATTGTCAGTAACTCAGTAACATGGAGACATAAAACCAGACCATATTTTCTGAAAGATCAATGATTATCTGACCACAGGACAGCTATGCCTTGTACTCAGTATTTGCTCCAGGATTCTTTTAGCCCTGTTTCCACTCCCCCAAGAGCAGAATCTTTTCATTTGGCTGTTCAGCTATGCTAGTTAGTTATCAGCTACTAACTTACCAAACTTCCATTTCTTTTTGCTTCAAGTTACAGGATTATTTTAAGCCAAGTGGTATTTTGCTCAAGAGCCCATATTCAAAGTGCAAGAAGGAGTCCAGGATCATTAAATATGCATATAAATGTTATTTTAGTGGCAAGGCAGATTTGTCATTATTGATTTGATCAGTGAAATGGGATGATATCATCCCTTCTCCTCTTACTCATCTGGGGTCTGGGGACTGCCCTGCCCCTTTCAAGTTCTGCAGCCATCAGCTGAAGAAACAGAAGCATCAGGCTTCAGAGTTCAGTAGTTTCAACTTGGAGTGATGTCTCAGGGGGAAAAAAAAACAACAACCCACCATGGGCAGCTTCATCAAAGACAGAAAGACTTGGAAAAAAATCACATTACTTGGAGATTCACAATGCTGGAATGCATGAGCAAATCTCTTCCAACAGTGATCATCCAAAGACAGTTACACTCAGGGATGAAGCTTCTCTTCACAGATTTTTGTCCCTTCAGGTTTTCTGTTCATGCCTTCAGACACCACCCCTTTTTTTTTTTTTTTCATTATTCAAATGAGCTTTTAGTGTTCAAACAGGTCTTTTTTTTGTGGGTGTTTGTGAAGAAAGTAGTAGAGGGGCACTGAAGACACCAGTTCAACTCGTCAGATCCTTCTCAAGGCCCCCCAGGATCCCCACAGAAAAATCATCATCCCCAACCTTCTGTATTAAGCAACACATCTTCAGGTGATCCACAGCAAAACCTGTACAAGTCCTTCCCATGATTGAGAGATGAAAACAAAACCTCCCAAGTTCGACTGAACTCCTGGAGATCCAAGTCAGGCCACATGTTTCTATCATTTTGGGTATACACCCTATGCCAGCTTTTCTCAGGCAAAAGAGGTCACAACTCCTCAGCAGTGCAGCTTTTTCTGGCTACCACTCCTCACCAGCACCTTTCCCCAGCTGGATTTTTAGTTGTTCAACCCATGCAACTTTGTGCTTGCAGGATCTGTAGCTGCTGACAGCAAAGGAAGTCACTTTTCTGACCAACATGATGACTGGCCAACTGACTGGAGGTTGGATTCAAATTCATCCAGGAAGCCTGTTTAATGCCATGAATGGAATCTAGTTTTCCTGGCTCCCAGTCACATGCCTTAACATGAAGAAAAGGACACAAATATATTTTCCTTTGTTGTTCACCTTTGAGATTCTTCCACTTCAAAGCCTCCCAAGAATTCTATGACTCTACCCCAGCTGTCTGTCAGCTTGAATTTTGGGGGAAGGGGGAAGCAAGGAATGAGGAAAGGTTGAAAACTTTGGGGATTTAGAAAACAAGCTAAAAATTGAACAGCTCAAAAGACCTCCCAGGATTCAGAAATACTGTATTTTTTTTAAAAAAAAGGAACAAGCACCTACTATTCATTAAAGGAAAATCTTATTAAGCCTTTTCCAGTGCTTTTTAGAGTGATGTAAATGCTTCCAGCAGCAGCAGCAGGTTACAAACACTGTCCCAGCAGCAACCCAGCTGCCTCCACTGCAGCTTCACCAGAAAACCATCAACCACAAGGTCCATTTTCAGGCAGTCCCCACCTTCTGTGGCTGTGACATGTCACATGCACAGCCACCAGCATGGAGACCCACGGGGGAACCTGCCACCCAGAGCAGGGCTGAGGGGGCACCACTTCACCCCCTCCAGTGCTCCATTTATTTCTGAAACTTGCACCTAACTGAAAAAAAAGTGATGTTCAATGCAAGCACTGTAAGGGTTTTTTTGCCTGTTTCCAGCTCTCTTAGGAATCAAGGGCTCCTTCAGTGCCTGGAAATGCTCTTCCTCTGTGCAAAGCAATGAAATCTGGATGAAGGATACGATGGAATTCTGGTTATCATTCCTCTTTTTCCAGTTAGGGGGTTAGAATTTGGAATAAACATGCTTTCAGACACAGCAGTCAGGCCTTCAGCAAAGCCTAGCTCAACCTCAGCATTCCTGGTATTTCAGAGCTGATGTTTTCAGGCTGCAGACATTTCAAGTTCTTTTTGTACCTCACCAAGACAGCAACAGAACATAAACTTAATCTTGGTGAAAATCCACCAGAAGTAACATTCCAATTGCATCAGCCTTACATAATTAGATATTAAAGTATTACAGCACCCAGGAGTCTGGCATAAAAACTTAAGCTGAACTTCTCCAAGCTCATGCAACCAGCTGGTGATGATGTGGGCTAGGGAGGGAATAGGCAGCATCTTCTTTTTTTAAGAGAGGGAGGAAGGATGGGTGAAGGATGCAGCTCCATCCAGCCTAAGGATGCTTCACTGACACATGAGGAGCAGGTGGATCAGACAGCAAGAGCCTCTGGGCCATGCAAGGAGCCTGCACAGCTCTGGGCCATCAAAGGAGATGCCAGGGCTGGTATTTTTAAGAAATAGGCCAAATACTTAGTGGAACTAACACAGTTTACCTAAGTTGGTCTCCCAAGTAGAAGTCTGCCTTACATGAGAATTCTGAAGGACCTTCTCACACAAAGCTTTCCTGCAAACAGATTTGGTAACAAGTTTCTTAGCTCTCCCTCCACTCCTTCTGCTCCTTTTTTCTAGCCCCAGTTCCTTCTATGATACAATCCCTCCCCACCAAGGCTAAATACTTTTATCACAAGTGTGACATCAGATAAGAACTAAAAGCAGAAGCAGCAAACGAAGCCTTCAGGAACAATGATCCTATTTTTATGTCAACTCTTATTATCTTTTTAGTGTCTCAAAGTACTGAAATACACCCAGCAGAGAACAATCCTGAGCTGGTGGAGAATAAACACAGCAGCCTAATCAGCCCTCAAAGCCCAGCAGTTTGTATTTCTCTTTGAGAGGACTCAGAGGAATAACTGTTTTCAGTTCTGTTTTCCACCCCACTTGCCCTCCCCCCCCTGCCTGCCATCCCCAGTGAGCAAAGTCTCCAGACATTGAAATACTCCTTTCTTGGAAAATGTATCTTCTGCTTGAAGGGAACAGACTTGTCTGCCATCAGAGGAAGCTGTCTGCCCATTTCAACACCCACTCCTGACCCAAACTGCTCCAAAGCCTCCAAAAGTCAAGGCAGGAACAGAAAACAAAAGCCTGCCTTGGTGCATGGGTGCTCAGCTCTTGAGTCCCACCTTGATTTGGAAAGGTTTTAATCCTTCTTCCAGGCTCGAGAAACAAGAAAAGGAACAAAAGCCACATTGATGGAGAGAGAGAGAGAGAGAGCAGACAGCACCACTGCTATCTGAGCCCATCAGCAAACGAGACACACCACCCCCAAAGCCATGAAGAACAAGACAGAAAGGGAAGAGGAAGAGAGCAGCGACTCCTTTGTCTGCATTTCCACACCTACCCTTGACACTGCTGCTCGTGGGATGTGTGTTTTATATATATATACACATATATAAAGTGCTTTTTAAAAGAGGGTTCATCACCAGAAAGCTGGGGTGAAACGGTTTGGGTTGGAAGGGACCTTCAAGATCATCCAGTTCCAACCCCCCTGCATGGGCAGGGACACCTCCCACCAGCCCAGGTTGCTCCAAGCCCCATCCAACCTGCCCTTCAACACTGCCAGGGATGGGTAACTCCTCTGAGCTCTGCTCCCCCCCCCACCGAGATCTCCTGCAAGGCTGACAACGACAGTGACATCACCCATGTCACCTTATCCTCAGGCCGTACCAGGGAGGCAGGGAGTGAAGCAAGAGCCATCAACAGGAAGCCACAAGCCCAGCAGAAAAGGACAAGGGCTTGCACACAGACAAGGGCTGCACGTGGCTCCTTTCTCCATCCCTCTGGCTCCCCAGGTCCCACCAGGTCTGGGCCAGGGCAGTGAGAAGCTGCAGGGACAGTGTCACCCTCACTGCCTGTGCTGCAAGGCCAGCCAGTTAAAAACCCTTCACCCCAAAAATGTCCTGGGACAAACACGGTCCAAAGTTCCTACAGGGCAAGTGGTGAAGACCCCAGGCCGAGAGGCACTGAAGACAAAGCCTGTTCCAACATCTACCTGGAAACATCCAAACTCTCTCTCTATATAGATACATATACGTGGATATACACACTGCTAACCCAGGATCAGCTTTCAGGGGGCATGTCCCCCATGGGGAAGCCAGGGCTGGGGAGAGGAGAGGCAGCCCGGGGGGCACCGGGACAGCCCAGGGGCTCCTCTAACCATCCCCGGGGGGCACCAGGACAGCCCAGGGGAACCAGGACAGCCCAGGGCCTCCTCTAACCATCCCCAGGGGGCACCAGGACAGCCCAGGGGCACCGGGACAGCCCAGGGGCTCCTCTAACCATCCCCAGGGGGCACCAGGACAGCCCAGGGGCTCCTCTAACCATCCCCAGGGGGCACCAGGACAGCCCAGGGGCTCCTCTAACCATCCCCAGGGGGCACCAGGACAGCCCAGGGGCTCCTCTAACCATCCCCAGGGGGCACCAGGACAGCCCAGGGGCTCCTCTAACCATCCCCAGGGGGCACCAGGACAGCCCAGGGGCTCCTCTAACCATCCCCAGGGGGCACCAGGACAGCCCAGGGGCTCCTCTAACCATCCCCAGGGGGCACCAGGACAGCCCAGGGGCTCCTCTAACCATCCCCAGGGGGCACCAGGACAGCCCAGGGGCTCCTCTAACCATCCCCAGGGGGCACCAGGACAGCCCAGGGGCTCCTCTAACCATCCCCAGGGGGCACCAGGACAGCCCAGGGGCTCCTCTAACCATCCCCAGGGGGCACCAGGACAGCCCAGGGGCTCCTCTAACCATCCCCAGGGGGCACCAGGACAGCCCAGGGGCTCCTCTAACCATCCCCAGGGGGCACCAGGACAGCCCAGGGGCTCCTCTAACCATCCCCAGGGGGCACCAGGACAGCCCAGGGGCTCCTCTAACCATCCCCAGGGGGCACCAGGACAGCCCAGGGGCTCCTCTAACCATCCCCAGGGGGCACCAGGACAGCCCAGGGGCTCCTCTAACCATCCCCAGGGGGCACCAGGACAGCCCAGGGGCTCCTCTAACCATCCCCAGGGGGCACCAGGACAGCCCAGGGGCTCCTCTAACCATCCCCAGGGGGCACCAGGACAGCCCAGGGGCTCCTCTAACCATCCCCAGGGGGCACCAGGACAGCCCAGGGGCTCCTCTAACCATCCCCAGGGGGCACCAGGACAGCCCAGGGGCTCCTCTAACCATCCCCAGGGGGCACCAGGACAGCCCAGGGGCTCCTCTAACCATCCCCAGGGGGCACCAGGACAGCCCAGGGGCTCCTCTAACCATCCCCAGGGGGCACCAGGACAGCCCAGGGGCTCCTCTAACCATCCCCAGGGGGCACCAGGACAGCCCAGGGGCTCCTCTAACCATCCCCAGGGGGCACCAGGACAGCCCAGGGGCTCCTCTAACCATCCCCAGGGGGCACCAGGACAGCCCAGGGGCTCCTCTAACCATCCCCAGGGGGCACCAGGACAGCCCAGGGGCTCCTCTAACCATCCCCAGGGGGCACCAGGACAGCCCAGGGGCTCCTCTAACCATCCCCAGGGGGCACCAGGACAGCCCAGGGGCTCCTCTAACCATCCCCAGGGGGCACCAGGACAGCCCAGGGGCTCCTCTAACCATCCCCAGGGGGCACCAGGACAGCCCAGGGGCTCCTCTAACCATCCCCAGGGGGCACCAGGACAGCCCAGGGGCTCCTCTAACCATCCCCAGGGGGCACCAGGACAGCCCAGGGGCTCCTCTAACCATCCCCAGGGGGCACCAGGACAGCCCAGGGGCTCCTCTAACCATCCCCAGGGGGCACCAGGACAGCCCAGGGGCTCCTCTAACCATCCCCAGGGGGCACCAGGACAGCCCAGGGGCTCCTCTAACCATCCCCAGGGGGCACCAGGACAGCCCAGGGGCTCCTCTAACCATCCCCAGGGGGCACCAGGACAGCCCAGGGGCTCCTCTAACCATCCCCAGGGGGCACCAGGACAGCCCAGGGGCTCCTCTAACCATCCCCAGGGGGCACCAGGACAGCCCAGGGGCTCCTCTAACCATCCCCAGGGGGCACCAGGACAGCCCAGGGGCTCCTCTAACCATCCCCAGGGGGCACCAGGACAGCCCAGGGGCTCCTCTAACCATCCCCAGGGGGCACCAGGACAGCCCAGGGGCTCCTCTAACCATCCCCAGGGGGCACCAGGACAGCCCAGGGGCTCCTCTAACCATCCCCAGGGGGCACCAGGACAGCCCAGGGGCTCCTCTAACCATCCCCAGGGGGCACCAGGACAGCCCAGGGGCTCCTCTAACCATCCCCAGGGGGCACCAGGACAGCCCAGGGGCTCCTCTAACCATCCCCAGGGGGCACCAGGACAGCCCAGGGGCTTGTGAGGGGATGTGGGATCCTCAGGGAGGCCCAGGAGGTGTGAGGGGATGTGGGATCCTCAGGGAGGCCCTGGGGATGTGAGGGGATGTGGGATCCTCAGGGAGACACCAGGGATGTGAGGGGATGTGGGATCCTCAGGGAGACACCAGGGATGTGAGGGGATGTGGGATCCTCAGGGAGGCCCAGGAGGTGTGAGGGGATGCGGGATCCTCAGGGAGGCCCTGGGGATGTGAGGGGATGTGGGATCCTCAGGGAGGCCCTGGGGATGTGAGGGGATGTGGGATCCTCAGGGAGGCCCAGGAGGTGTAAGGGGATGTGGGATCCTCAGGACGGGGAGGCCCCAGAGCTCTGAGGGACGTTCCTGAGGGGGGTTGTGGGGAAAGCTGTAGGGGGACACCTGTGAGGAAGGTCAGCTGGGTTGGCTAGACAATAGGAACCCCCCAAAAAAACTATTTAAAAAAGAAACAAGCCCTGGGGAGAAGGCTGTTGTTGGGTGCCTCTCCCCTCCTGGCTGTGTTTTGGGGCAGCTGCCCGCTGAGGTGAAGGAGTTTTTGGTAGAGACACAACACTGGCTGTTCCAGTCACAGGTGGAAATGTGGCCTCAAAACGTGAAGAAACTTGTTGGAGAATGTGATTGTGCTGTCACGAGGAGCCATGGAATCATGGAGTGGTTTTGGTTGGAAAAGACCTTTAGGATCACCCAGTCCAACCCTTGCCCCAGCCCTGCCCAGGCCAGCCCTGCCCCATGTCCCTCAGCACCACATCTACACAGCTTGGAAACCCCTCCAGGGATGGGGACTCCAGCCCTGCCCTGGGCAGCCTGGGCCAGGGCCTGACAACCCTGGCCAGCAAGAAATGCTGCCCAACATCCCAGCTCAGCCTCCCCTGGCACCACTGCAGCCCATTTCCTCTTGTCCCATCCCTTGTTCCTGGGGAGCAGAGTCCGACCCCCCTGGCTCCAACCTCCTCTCAGGCAGTTGTAGAAAGGCCAGAAATGAGGAAGGACTTCTTGGCTCTGAAATGAAATGATGAGCAGGGAGTGAAGAGCACTTGCTCCTGCTTATTGTTCCAGGGGAGAAAGCCCAGGGAGGAACATGGAGCAGAAGGTGGTGTTGTCCTTCACAAAAATGGACTGGAAAATGTTCTTCAGGGTTGATACCAGTGGAGCAGGGTTGCTCTTGATACAGTCAAGGAAAGCCATGTGCAAGTGGTTGAAATATGAACGTTTGAACAAGAACTAGGGTTGCTTAGCTGCTCCCTGAAGGTGGAATGGTGAAGAAAAGTTTCTAAGGACAAGTCCAAGCCCAGATTAGAGGTGCCGGTGTCATTCCTCCTGCTGCCAAAGGGAGGTGTTAGAGTAGGAGCCGACAACCAGGAGATGTGAGAGGGGCAGCAGATACTCAGATAGGATAGAAGGGCAGAGGTTTGCAGCAGAAGGAACAGTCTGTGCACCTTCAGCAAGGGAAAGGAAGATTTCCAAGAGAGGAGCATGATTCTTAGAATCCTGGAATCATCAAACAGCTCACCTCTCTGAGCAGCCTGAGAAGTTTGCTGTGCCACCATCACTATGCCACAGGTGGCTGGTGTGTCCAGGAGAAGGAGAATGAGTCTGGCAAGCGTGCCAAAGCCGTTAGGACTCTGGGATGGAAGACTTTGGAAAAGAAAAGAGGTCTGGACCAGAGCAAAAGCTCTCCAGGCAGCAGCAGTTGGGCTGGGCGTGTGTTGTTGTCAGCAGCCAGATGTCCGCGTCACTGCAACCACCAGGGGTGTGTGGATGCTGCCTGCAGCAAGGCTGGAGGCCAAGCTGGCTTGCTGTGACCACTCCATCAGAGGGAGCTGACACTTGTCCTCAGAGGACCTCCTTCCAGCTCTGAGCCCAGTTCCTGGATGTTGGTGGACATGCTCCCTCAGCCTCCACACTGGGCTCCGGACCAGCAGGGCCTTCGTTTCTCCTTTATCAACCAGTAAGTAGATAAATTAACACCACAGCCTCTAGACCTACTTGTGAAAAGTCTTTTTAAAAAAAACAAGGTTTAGATAATTGCCTGCTGGGGCCTCTAGCCAAGACCAAAAGTGTTATGAGATGTATTTGTTGAGCCGTGGGGGCTGAAAATATTGTTCCTTAGCTGGGGTCAGAGGTAACAGCCAGAAGCCCTGGATGCAATGAGGGAGGTTTTTATTCCCCTTGCTCCCATTTGCTCCATCAGCCTACACAGATGCCCAGTAGAGACTTTCCCAACCCCACTGTTGGCATGAAAACTGTCACTAATAATCAAAGCTCTTGAAAACCTTTTCCTTTTGTACCTCTTTGTTTCCAGGTGTAAATGTCTGGAGTTGTGAGTGCAGCTTGGTGGAACAGCTTATGGAGGACTGAGGTGATTGGCTTGAAACAATCCATACATTCACATTTTTAATTCTGATTTGGGGGGATTTCTTGTGTTCTGAGGAAGTGAAAGCAGGGTTGAGGGAGAGAGGGTATAGAGAGATTGCTGCAGGAGTGAATCCTCCCCAGGCTCACACAGGCTTTTATGTTTGTGCTGCTTTTTTACCCCCCTCCTTTCTTGATAACTTCTTTCTTCTGGCTGTGGAGAAGAGGCTCAGTTGGACCTTCCTCCTGTGTGGAACATGTTGTGCAGTGCCACCACTTCTGATTTCTGTAATGAATCCCACTTGGATTCAAATGGTTCCCTCTGCTATTCCATGATAGGTTAAATCTGGTGTTCTGTAGCATTTGTTTTGAAACCTAAAGTCAGGCTTGGTGGGAATTCTCCCACTTGTTCTCAGGCACAAGTATTTACAGGCTGTGGGGTTTGAGGTTGCACCCAGCCTTGGGTGACCTGCTGTCCCAGGGTGACCTTGTGGCTGGGGCTTGGAACTACTCCTCTGTGCCACGTCAAACCCTCCATGCCTGGTGTTGTCTGCTCTAGGTGACTTCAGATGTCATAAAAGATCTTATTTGTGAAGCAAGGAGGTAATGTGAAAGGAAGGGAATGGTGAAATGAATGGTTTTTTTCATCTGTTTCTCTTGGAAAGAAGGGCAGGGGGTTCAGTTCCACCCCAGCAGGAGGACTCGGTGGTTCAACTTGCCTTGAGCTGCAGGTCTGGGAGCATCAAAGGGATTCCTCTTCCTCCAGCCCCCTGCATGAACATGCTGATGGTAAGGACACCTGCAGGGACCTTTTCTGGGGGGTTCTGGGGTTTCCAGGCTGTATTTTCCAACACTCCCTGCAGGTGCTTGGGAGGTGTCCAACAGTGGGGGGGGACAACAAGCAGGGCAAGACAGGGCAATTCCCTGAGGAGGTTGGAAGGAAGAGAAACCAGAGGCTCCCTCTCCATGGAGGTTTAATTTTTTTTTCCCCAGACACATTGCAGTGCACAACAGCTCCCTTGGGCCTCTTCCTCCAGGTTTTCTTCCCATGGGAAGGGGAAAGCTGCAGGGAGCAGCCAGGGGAAAAGAGGTAGTTGCTGCCTTCGTAGGTCTTGCTCTGAAATCACATCACAAGGCAGCTGGGGCTCTTGCCCAAGCCCAGGAGCTGGAGGGTGTTTCTGGGTGCTCTGGTTTGGTGGTAACCAGAGGAACCTGCTCAGCCACTCCCCCTGCTCCCTTTTCTCCCCATTCTCCTGCTGATCCATTGGTGTGTCCCCTCCTCCCTGGCACAGCCCTCTTGTTTTGTGTGGGGAAAAGTGAAACTGGATCATAACTGTACATTACATATAGCATGGTGGGAGGTTTTTTGTGACTTTAAAGACTTGTTCTTTAACAGAATCAATGGCTGTTGTGTCATCTTCTGCAGACAAGCTCTGCTGTTTGGTCAGAGCTTCTGAATCCCTCTAAAGCTGCAAAAAAATAATATCAAAAGTACATTAATTTTGGCAGCATTTGCAAAAACATTAGGAAGAGGATTAAATATGAGACTAAAGGGGAGCAGGAGAGTCTTTAGCTTTTGGTGACCTGAAATGAGGAATAATGGATCTCTATAAGATATTTATACACAAATTACTAGGTTACAGCCATGGTAACTAGGTGAAGTTCTGAGATTAGCTATGATGGCCTGAAAGCTCCTTTTTTTCCAATGAATTCTGTCAAAGTTTCCATGAGTTCATCCAGTTCTGCCCATCGCTGATGGTTGGGAAACAAGTGAGGAGCAGACAAAGAATAAAAGGACAGGGGGAAATAGATTAAAACTGGAAAAGGGGAGATATAGATGAGACATGAGGAGGAAATTCTTTGCTGTGAGGGTGGTGAGACCCCAGCCCAGGTTGCCCAGGGAAGCTGTGGCTGCCCCATCCCTGGCAGTGTTGAAGGGCAGGTTGGATGGGGCTTGGAGCAACCTGGGCTGGTGGGAGGTGTTCCTGCCCATGCAGGGGGGTTGAAACCAGATGAGCTTTAAGGTCCCTTCCAACCCAAACCAGTCTATGATTCTATGATTCTATGATTCTATGACTACTACTGTTTGACTGAGTGTTGGATGTTCTCCAGATCACTTCCTTGCTCTCCTTCCCTCCTCTGTGATCTGCCCATCATGTATTTTGGCAAGATCTTTGCACCAGTCACTTTTGGGTCCAGCTGAAGGTTTTGGGGTGTCTCTGGATATCATGGTGTAGGCAGTATTTTTCTTGTGTTGCTTCCAGATTGTGTTCCAGATGTTAGAGCTGGCCTGTCAGGCTGTTTCACAGTAGTTTGCTAAATAGGAATTTTCTTTCTGTCCATCCTAAATCACTAGGTGGAGGTGGAACCAAAGTCTCTTCTGATTTCTCACCACCACCTTTCCTTCACCTCCACCATCAAGACCTGCCAAATTTTCAAGCATCAAACTAATTCCCATCCAGAAGATTTACTTAAAGAGAAATAAATCTCTTGGATCTAAATCCATTGGTGCCAGCCCCTCAGTCAGGATGTTCCTTTCCCAAAGATGAAGGTTAATCTTGGTGACATCTGCCCAGATGTTGTTTATCTTCACACTGAGGGATGCAATTTGACCTGCATTTTGCTGCTTTCAGCATTCTCCTGTACCTGCCTCCATGAAACCTCAGCAGGCCTGAGGGCTCTGAGCCAGGAGAAGTGACTCCTGGGAGGAAAAGAGGTTTCTTCTCCACTTTATGTGGAGCATCAAAATCCACCCCATGTCTGTGGAGATGAATTTTGCTTTTTGACTGGATTTCAACTCTCTTAGCCCCTGCCCTGACCTGCTGTCTCTGGCTGCTCTTCACAAACTGCTCCAGCTCCCAGATTCTTGGTGCTTTTTTTTCAGATTTCTCCTTTTTTTCTCCCCCCCATTCGTTGTTCTCTTGATAGAACCTCATCATGGGTGTAGGGCAGGTGGCAGTGGGAGGACACTGGGGTTAGAAAGAAGCCCCAGTCCCACCAGCTGCTAAGGGCAAGATCCAGCAGGAGGAGATGGCTGGAGGCTACAAACATTTCTGCAGCACAGGGGAGAAAGGGGAAGCAAACAACTCAGGGCTGCCAGGTGTGCTGAGCAGCCCAAAGCTGATCCCCTCCTCATCAAAGGCTTGGAAGGACTACAAAGCTTGTGTCACCTCCTGCCATCATTGTGGGGAGATCCAGGGTGGAAATACAGTTCCTTCTTGGTGTGACTGGCACAGCCAGCAGCTGTACCCCCCGTGGGGTGTTGCTGGGAGGGCTGTGCCATCAGATCCTCCTCAGCCCAAGTGCTACCTCCATGGAGCTGCTCTCCAGAGTATTTTTTGGACTTGGGGGGTGGGTTATGTCACTGCCTGGGGGTAGGGGACACATGAGAGTTTCCTACTCAGCTAGAGAAGAGAACAGGATAAAGCTGCTGGTGTTGCTTTGTATTTGTGTGTTTCTGTCCTTGGGGATATGCTCCAGGATGGCAGTGGAGCTCTGGGATGGAGTGGCAGTGGGAGCCTGCTGGGGAGAGAGATGATGCCCCTGGTGTGTGATGGACTGAGCATCACCCCCCTTCAGGGTGTTCCCTGAAGAGTCAGGGGATTATTAGATCTTAGGAGGAAATTCTTTGGTGTGAGGATGGTGAGACCCTGGCCCAGGTTGCCCAGAGAAGCTGTGGCTGCCCCATCCCTGGCAGTGTTGAAGGGCAGGTTGGATGGGGCTTGGAGCAACCTGGGCTGGTGGGAGGTGTCCCTGCCCATGCAGGGGGGTTGAAACCAGATGAGCTTTAAGGTCCCTTCCAACCCAAACCAGTCTGTGATTCTAGATAATTTGGAGTTGGCTTGGAGAAAACCCAAAGGAGCATGTCTGAAAATTTAGGGGTTGGATGATGCTACCTGGTACCCACGGGCAAAGAAGAGGAGGGATGAGGGTTGTGGACTTTTCCAGCAACATTTTGGCAGCAAAGGTTGAGGAACTGCATGAACTTTAAAGGGGTTGTGAAGCCTGTAGGGTGAGAAAACTGTTCCCACTCACTTCTTACAGTAAAGAGGCCAAATTCCAGGGAGGTTTTCCCTTCTCAGAGATCTGGTTTGGGTCCGAGGAGGGGTGAGCTCTTCAGAGCATTTGGGAGAGACTTGAAACTCAGTGTGGCTTCTGTGGTTTTGAGCCCAGAGCTGCAGGTACCTGAGGAAATGCTAATGAGTGACCTGATTACAAATACCCTGGTTGGAAGCCAGAGCCTCTGCTGGAAAGAGGAGTGTAATTCTGACTGGCTGTTGGTGTCAACATGAAAACCATTTGGCCCAACACCTCTCCCTGTGGAACCAGTTACCCAGCCAGCAAACAAACTGGTTTCCTACCAAGTGTAGAGTGGGATTATGCCTGGGAGACAGATGGTTCCTTGTAGCAAAGGAAAAGCTAAAGAATAGCTTCATCTTCTTCAACCTGCAGTTTTTCTTCTGCCAAAACTGTCTCAAAAGAGCCCAGCAAGAAAAGGAATAAAAAAAAAAAGAAAGAAATAGTCTGACAGCAGGGCCTGCAGTTGATTTTTGGTGGGAAAACAGGGATAAAATGTTCATGTTGGGCAAGTCAGCTGGCACCCTTTCATCTCATCCTCCCATTTGGACCTGCTGAAAGATCCTGCCTGGTTGTTGTGTGTGTGTGTGTTTCCTTGGAAGGTTGATTTTTAAAAATAAACACCAGGTCCTTAATGATTTATTTTTTAGCCTGAAGGTCTATGTCTATACAAATGAATGTCTGTTGATGACGTGTGGGGATTATTAGGGTTGCTTATTCATCCTAGGTGTGATTTCTGTCACCTGGAGTTGCTTCCTTTCCTGGATTGGACAGCTACAAGGTTTGACAGAGTTTATTAAGGCAAT
Source organism: Chaetura pelagica (assembly GCF_000747805.2). Taxonomy (NCBI): domain Eukaryota; kingdom Metazoa; phylum Chordata; class Aves; order Apodiformes; family Apodidae; genus Chaetura; species Chaetura pelagica. The sequence continues at coordinate 82,074 of NW_009952442.1, read as the reverse complement.
AAGCATGTTGGACTGCTGGCATTCCAAGGTTTTCCATCAGCAACAAAAAAATGCTCTTTTCCAGATTAATGTGCAAACACATCTGGATCCCTGCAGGCTCTCCTAAAAAGGTGACTAAAAGAGATGATTTGGAGGGGAGTGTTGCCCAGAAAAAGAAAGCAGCTCCACTCTGGTGACTCTGGGAGGCTCTGATGCCTCTTTTCTTTTCTCCCCCCTCAGTGTGGTGGGAGAAGCAGGAGGGTTTTTGTTGTTGCTGGGCCACTGATGCCCTGGAGATGCTCAGGCTGAGCATTTGTCTGCTGGTTTTTGGAAGGGAAAGA
>NW_009952442.1:56010-80505 GCF_000747805.2 Chaetura pelagica | reverse complement strand
GGAAAGAGCCACAGTTGCATCACTTCACTTGGCCTGTTGGGTAGGAGGGGGGGTCAGGAGACCAAGCAGATTTTCCATGACGTTTCAGCCAACCTCCAGAACCATTCTGGCTTAGCATTGGAGGAGGGATTTTTGATCCCTCCTCCCCAGCTCATCAAAAATCCAGCAAATAAAAAGGCAAAACCCCCAGCTTTTGATTGTTTTTTTCAGCCTGAATCAGCCAGGTTTGGTCAAAGCTACTCAGACTCTTCCAGGCTGTGCTGAGCTAAACCCTGGCTTGGTAAAAATCTGGCTCAGATGGGAGTTTTAGCTCAGCCCTGGGTGTTTGTACAGTGCTGAGCCTATTTTAAGCACTTGAGTAGCAACTCTGCCCCCACCTTCTGTGCAGCCTGAACAGATGAATATTTTAATATTCATATAAGTAAGAATATTTTTTTCAGGTAGTCTTAATTTATCATGAACATCATTTCAGTCTACCCTGAAAACATCTTGATACAGAATATTGGGGTGCCTAACAGAATATAGAGGTGACTATGTCTTTTAAATACACACCATGGGTGAAAACACCTATTTTGGAGCCTTCCTGGGGCCTTGAGACAACATTGGTGCCAACTGAGGAACAGGAAATGCTTTTTTTCCCCTGCCTTCAGGCCACCAAGCATCTGAGATCGTGGCTTCTTGCAGAGCCCTTTGGTGATTTTCTTCACCATCCAAATGACCTGGTGTTGTCTTGACATCACCTGGCATGGAAAGAGCTGTTATCTAATATATTGAACAGATTTCTGAGGTCAGATGAGACCATTGTGATCATCTGGCTTGACAGTTACTACGATCAATGGGGATATTCTGGGCTCCTGCCAGCAGCCTGTGAGGGTCAGGGAGGACTTTTCCCCCCTGGTGCACAATCAGTGGGCATTGTCTGGGTATGGTTTATGAGTTTGTTGTCCTGTTTTGTTTTATTTTTGGAGGCATCCAAGGCTGTTTGCAGCTGGAGATGATTCCCAGCAGGGTCCCATGGTTGGGCACAGATGCTGGTTCCCCTGAGGTGGTGAAATCTTCTCCTGGCAAAGCAGAGAAGCTTTTGAATATCTTTTCTGCTCTGTTGACCCATGACCTGGGTTAATCCCATACGAGCTATGGGACCAGAACAAAGATTTTTTTTTCCCCCAAATCAGATTGGAAGGGGCTTTTTGCTGCCCTTTGTGGCAGCAGGGGGACAGATCCTGTCCCCCCAGGCACATCCAGTGCTCAGGCACTGCTGGTACCTGCAGCCCAGAGCACCCAAAAATTCAGTTTCTGGAGAATCAAATCAAATCAGCCTGGCAAGAATCAGTTACTCCTCCATAATCAGGGTGGATGACAGGGAAGGGGAGATGAAGTTGGTGGCTCTAATTGGCTTCATTAACCTGAAGGCTGCAAAATGACAGACACTGGTTGTATTTTTGGACCTTTTTGGTTTTTTCTTGGCCACGAGGAAAACATCCTGCTCATCATGAGAGTCAAACAGAGCAGTGGGATGACCAGGGAAGGCAAGGCAAGCTCTGTGCCACCCAGCTCACCCAGGAGTGGGAGTTCACCCTGTGGACTGGGATATAAATAACTGGATCAGCCTGGAATCAACTGTTTTGTCAGCTGTGTGCAGGGCTGTGCCAGCTCCTGGCTTGACATATGTAATTCTTCTTATAATCCTTTCTCTTGCACTGCTCCCATCATGATTTTGTTGCATCAGGAAGGAGTTTTGATGAGGTTATACAAAAAGGAAATAGTCCTTCCAATCCATTGCCAGTGGAAGGCTTTGTGGAGGGTGGACTGCCCAGCTCCTTTCCTAAAGGATTTATCCCTGAGTGACTGACAAAAAAAAAAAAAAGGAATAAATAGGCAGCAAGCTCCTTCTTTCCAGGTGAGTGGAAAAGCCAGGAGCTGGGCTCATGTCCCTTCTGTGGCAGAGAAGTAATGCCCTGTGCTTGGCTCTGCAGCTGCTGTTTTACACCTCACTGGGTTTCAAGCTTATGAATAAACAGGATGCTAATTGTTTCAGCTTCCAGGGCAGTGGGGTTTGCAAGGCAGGCTTGACATGCCAGGAGTTGATGTCATTTGGGTTTTGCTGTGGATTGGAGGCCTGGCCTCTGACCAGCCAGGGTGTGAAAGGCTGAGCCTTGGAGATGCCCGTTGCTGGGGGAGAACCTGCCTGGTCCTTATGTCCTCAGAGCATCCTCCAAGGGCAGTGGATCCCATTACACCCTGATGCCAAGGGAGTAGCTCTGCTGGATGCTGGCCTGCTGTGAAGCTGCCCAGAGGAAAAGGACCTAGAGGTGTTGATTGATAGCTGGATGGGTATGAGGCAGCGTGTGCCCAGGTGGCCCAGAAGGCACCAGCATCCTGGCTTGTGTCAGCACTGGTGTGTCCAGCAGGAGCAGGGCAGGGCTGGTCCCCCTGTGCTGGGCCCTGGGGAGGGAGCACCTGGAATCCTGGGGTCAGGTCTGGGCCCCTCAGGACAAGAAGGAGATGGAGGGGCTGGAGCGTGTCCAGAGAAGGGCAAGGGAGCTGGGGCAGGGTCTGGAGCACAAGGGTGAGGAGGAGCAGCTGAGGGAGCTGGGGGTGTCCAGGCTGGAGCAAAGGAGGCTGAGGGGAGACCTGCTGGCTCTGCAGCTGCCTGAGAGGAGGCTGGAGCCAGGGGGGTCGGGCTCTGCTCCCCAGGAACAAGGGATGGGACAAGAGGAAATGGGCTGCAGTGGTGCCAGGGGAGGCTGAGATGGGATGTTGGGCAGCATTTCTTGCTGGCCAGGGTTGTCAGGCCCTGGCCCAGGCTGCCCAGGGCAGGGCTGGAGTCCCCATCCCTGGAGGGGTTTCCAAGCCATGTAGATGTGGTGCTGAGGGACGTGGGGCAGGGGTGGCCTGGGCAGGGCTGGGGGGAATGGTTGGGCTGGATGATCTCAGAGGTCTTTTCCAACGAAAAATATTCAATGATTCTATATTATTCTATTTTTTTTTTCTTATGTTACTTACTCTTTTTATTTCAACCCCATGTGTGACTGTTTCAACCACATCAGTCCATCTCTGGTCTTGAATGTGGAAGGAGCAGGGGTTGGGATTGTCTTCTCAACCTCTTTTAATTAGGGTGTCATTACTGCCAGGCAGAGAAAAGACCTCAAAAAAAGCCATTTCCAGTCTTAGCTTTTGATTTCCAGATGGTGGCTTGGGTGGATTTGCATCATCAGTATCTGGTCCAGTAGAAGCCACGGGTGTTTAGATGTTACATCTTGACCTCCTAGTGGGTGACAGTGAAGAGAAACCTCAAATTGAGGAATCCAGAGCCTGGCAATCCATGGATTTGTGCCTACTTGTGAGTGTAAATACTCCTGCTTGTTACTACGTGGGGAGGTGGAGAGGTTAATTAGAGCACAGCTAATCAAGGACTCCACTGAAGCAGGGCTGCTGGGGGTTGATTGCACTATTCACCTTCAACCAGGGCTTCCAGGCTGCCTTCCAACCAGGATAAAAATGAAGTGAAATGGACTAGTTAAGGGAAGTGTTTGTGTGGTCTGTGCTAAACAGATGCTAATGTCTGGACAAAACCCATTCAGGGGCACCCTATATATATATATCTAGTTTCTGTTTCTCCTCCCCAAAGTCCCTGGTGGTGCCTGCCCTCACCTTCAGCCCCTGGAGGTGGCATGGCAAAGGGAGGTGACATTGGGTCTGGTGTCCCAGCAGGCCTGGACCTGCCATCCCAATGCCCAAGGGGGATCAGCCAGAGGACTCTGCCACCCATCCCGTGGCATCTCTGTGGGCAGAGTCACCTCCTTGTCTCCATGGGGTTGTTTCTAAGGTTGTCTTCCTACCTCCTGCTTTTTTCCTAGTCTGGACGAGTGACAACACAAATATGAGATGAATGGGATCACACTGAGGGAACAGGACACACAAATCAACCCATTTTCAGCCAGATCAGCAGGGCTTACCCACCTCCATCCAAGAGGCAAACACTGCCTTGTCCAGGATGGTTGGAAATCTCGGATGAGTGAATTGTTTGGAGCCAAGTTCAGTAGTTCATGAGTTTGACCACTGGTTATTTGGGCTGAGAGCTTGAAACTCCCTGAGAAACACTTACCCCAGCTCTGAGAGGAGTCATGCACATCTCCACGTGAAGGAATCCAAAGAATTCCTGAGCCAAACCCCTTCTGCACTGCACTGGAAGAGGGATCACTTCCTAACAGCCTCCTTCCAGAAGGCACATACCCAAATCCATCTTTATTCTTATTCCTAGGAAGAGAAACTTTGTTTTCCCTCAATATATAAACTTATGCTGCCTTAGGAATATGGAAACTCACCACATCATTGTGCCTGTAAAAGAGGTGATGTGATCCTGACATTCTACAGTTAATTTTGGTTTTCATGAAGATGTAGATCCAGTGTTGCTGCTTCCCTAGTTTGCCTTGCTCAGGGGGAATGTCAGAGGCTGGGGAATAGGAAAACTCACCTGATATCCTTTGTTTAAAAAGAGGAGGAAGAGGATCAGGACATTTGCCATTTGTGGAAGATGCTGGTTCCTGAGGGAGGGCTCCCTCGAGGAGGCAACCACTCCAATTTCTGTGATCCAAGCTTGTTGCTCACATCCCTTCCCAACCCTGTTTCCAGGAGCTGGCTGTGCTCAGTGTGCACAGAGCTTGGAAAACACTGAGGAAATGTCAAATTATTTTGAGAAATTAAGTGGCAACTGGCATGAACAGATGTCCCTGGGAGAGAACCACCAGGGAGATGGGGCTGAACTGGCTGTCTTCTCCAGCAAGAACATAGCCTGAAGTAATTAATTCACGTAGCTGAAATGATTGCTGTGGCTTTGAGAGATTTGGGGGATGGCTTGGTGGCCACCACCCCTCGTGGGGACTGTTGCCAGGTCTGCTGGGGGAGGTGTAAAGATTCCCTTTGACTTCAGTGGGATCTGAACATCCCTGGGAGGTTTGGGGCATCACCTGCTGAAGTTGTTGGGCTCATTCCCATGCTCCCTGTGGTATTTGGATCAGATGATCCAAGGGCTGGAGCAGCTCTCCTATAAAGACAGGTTGGGAGAGTTGGGGATGTTCAGCCTGGAGAAGAGAAGGCTCCAGGGAGACCTTAGAGCAGCTTCCAGTGCCTGAAGGGGCTCCAGGAAAGCTGGGGAGGGGCTTGGGACAAGGGCAGGGAGGGATGGGATGAGGGGGATGGATTAAAACTGGAAGAGGGGAGATTGAGGTGAGACATGAGGAGGAAATTCTTTGGTGTGAGGGTGGTGAGAGCCTGGCCCAGGTTGCCCAGAGAAGCTGTGGCTGCCCCATCCCTGGCAGTGTTGAAGGGCAGGTTGGATGGGGCTTGGAGCAGCCTGGGCTGGTGAGAGGTGTCCCTGCCCATGCAAGGGGGTGGATCTAGATGCTCTCTAAGGTCCCTTCCAGTGCAAATCAGTGTGGAATTCTGATGATCCAATTTTCAGGAGATAATGATGAGAAAAATAAGTTCTGAGGCAAGGATCATGCATTTGGGCACTGTCCTCTCTCCTCTGATCTAAGAAAGCTTCTACCTGAGCAGTGGCCAGAGGTGGAATCATCACAGAATCATGCAGACCCTTCTGGACATCAAGGTTTCAGTCAACTGCAACATTTAATAACCAACAGCAAATCTTTGTTACTAAGTGTCTTCCAGTCCTCAAGGGGAGATCTCCCTTTCGTGCTCTTCTTGCTGCACCCAGGGCTGCTGCTGAGATGCTCTTCACATTCCCTACCCCCTTTACATGCCAAGGTGGGATTTTTAGCTTTGACTTCAACCTTCTTTTGATCCATCTTTCCCATCTTTGGCTCTTTGACTGTGCCAGATTGGGCAGGCAAAGAAATGCAGACCCTGGTCCTGTTGTGCTTCCCCCCCAGGTGAAGCTACAGAATAGAAATCTTCCTTCTTTGACTTAAGAAGCTCTTACTTATTTGGAGTCCTTTGACAGCAGCCAGTAAAGATGATCCCAAACAGAGACAGCTGGTGTAAAAGTCTGCTTGACACGCATAAATGAATAAAATTAATTGGAACAGAAAGACCTTCTGCTTCTTTCTGGTGACAAATGAAGTGCCTCCCTAAAAATGGACCCACTGCAAAGGAGCTGAAAGGAACCAAGAGCTGGGGAAGTTGGTTGTTTTATTTCTTGGGAACTTTTTGCTTGAAGAGAAAAGTGGTTTTTTCAGTCTGATTTTTTTTTCAGTGGCCACTTTTGTTTGTTTTGGGGTTTTTTTTGTGTGTGTATAAAAGGCTTTTGACAAGATGTGACTGCCCCATGTTCTAAAATGTAGGAGTTGGGACTGGAATCTGGAATGTGGGAGGCTGGAGTCTGGAGGCTCTGCTCTGTTCCTTATCTCACTGTCACTTCTTCTGCTGGCAGGAGAAAATTAGGGGTGCCTTCCACCTCTTTATCTGAGATATAAGAAGTCTGAGCACCAAACCAGGGTTTCTCTCCCACTCAAACACCATAACAGAGAATTGGGGGAAGAAAGGATGGATTTAAAATCAAATATACCCCCCCAAAAAAAAAACCAACAACCCATCCATCTTCTACTCCTGACCTCTTGGTTGAATGGATCCTCCACCTGATTTTATTTGCTTTGCTCAGGGGTGAGTTAAAGCCTCCTGAGTTGAGCAGAGTATTTTTAGATCCAGAAGAGAGAACACCCATTGTGGGTGGTGGCCTTGCCCTCCATTTCTTTTTTCTCTCTCTTGTTCTGCTGCACTATAATCATCTCGTGGCTTGTGTGCTTGGTGGACTTATATTTACCATGCAACCTGCAAATTGGTGTCTTGTAAAATAACCCCTGTCTTTCCACTGCCCCTTGCAGGAAACACTTGGTTGGCTCTGGAGTATGGTGAGGCCATGAAAACCTAACCCCACTTATTTAGGAATTCCATGGTGGCACCTCCTATAGGAATTCTGCCCCACTTTCTGAGGTGGGTGAGGACAAGTGAGCAAAACGTGGTGCTGGGTGAAAAGCAGGAGTAGATTTGCTCTCTTCTCTTCCACTTTCTGGTTGGCATCTTCAAAGGCAGCAGGATGGTGGCCATGGAGAGCTGAGGGGGTGGTTGTCCCATCCTTGGGAGCATGTCTGAGGGTTTCCACCTGGCCACTGTGTGAGCAAACCTACATCCTCCCTCATAGACAACTCATGGAATGGTTTGGGTGGGAAGAGACCTTAAAGATCATCTAGCTCCAACCCCCTGCCAGGTGTGATGGTGGTGGGCTCCACAGTTCTGGTGCAGTGCAAGTTTATTTAGTAGATTAACTTGTTTAGAAGCTAATAACTTACAGGCTACTTGTGAAGAGCAGCAGTTTGGCTCTTGGTGCTGTCCCTGGGAAGTGAAGGACATTGGGAGCAAGGTCCCATATTGTATATTGAGCCTGAGAGAGGTGGTGTCTTGTGGTGGGAAAGGGTCCTTGGATGACATCAAAATCTGTCCCTGGGAGGCTCTGAGGACCACCAAAGCAGCTTGTGCTGGGTGCTGATCTGCTGCTGCACCTCTGGTGACAACAGCAGGTGGTGGCAGGTCCCTGATGCACAGCTGGGGGCTTTCTGGGTGAGATGCCTGCAGAGGGACAAGCCCCACATCTGACATTTGACAGAAGACAATTGTTTTCTCCTTACTTTGTTGGGAGCTCAAGTGCTGGAGCTGGTTGCTTGGAGGTGGCATGAGACAGGCTGCTGGGAGCTTGTGGGCTCCAGAGATGAGGTGTCAGGCTACTCAGGATGTTCTCCACCCCCTAAAATAAGTCAGATTTTTAATATATATATTTTTTAATTGAAAATCTGCCTACTTGTTAGATAAAACTCTGTCAGAACAGGCTTTCTGGCAAGATTTCAGTAAACCCAGTATGGTCCCATGTTGTGCTTTCACTGGCAGATTTGTGGGCAAGTGGAAAGGAAATGTTTTCAAACCTTCCTTATGGACTCCAAACTGGTGACTCACCATGGTGCTCTCAGCCAGGATGAGGTTCAACCAGAAAACCTCCTCATGCTGCTGCAGGGGAGTTATGGTTGGATGAACCATTTGATCCACCTAAAGCCACCCTAAGGATGGACTTTGCACAGAAGAGAACATGCCAGTTTTCCCCAAGAAGATGAAGAAAAATGGCTTTGACCTTCACCATTTATAATCAGACATGGAGATGTATCCAGAGCTCTTGATTCAAGCATTTATTGATTATGTTTTGGGGTTTTTTTAACTGGATGAGGAAATTTTTTGGCTGCCAGCCCTCAGCATCAAGACAGGTTGGTGACAGTGACATCACAGAATCCCAGGCTGGTTTGGGTTGGAAGGGACCTTAAAGACCATCCAGATCCAACCCCCTGCATGGGCAGGGACACCTCCCACCAGCCCAGGCTGCTCCAAGCCCCATCCAACCTGCCCTTCAACACTGCCAGGGATGGGGCAGCCACAGCTTCTCATAGTGCTCAGCCAGTCATTCCTTTCTCAACAGATGAGAAACTTGAAATCATTCTCTTGGAAGATGAATTCCTCCCCTTTGTGTTTGAGCACCTCTCTGGTGTATATTTGCAGAACCTGGGTGTCCTCCATGTCCCTTTGTGATTATTGTGGTCACATTTTGATCTATAAATGTCCCTCTGGAGCATCTCCTGTGGGTCTGAGTATGGAACATCCATCTTCTTCTTGTAATTACATCCTCAGGACAGGAGAGAAGCTTCATCCTCCCAAAACAACTTACTACCAATTAAGAGGTTTGAAGTGTTGGGTAGACACCCTGTCATCTCCCTGCTTGGAAGCAGAGGCCACCTCTTCAACCTTTCCAAATTATGGCTGTAGAAAAGGGAGATAATGTAGAAGATGGTAAATCTGGTGTCCTCACTAGGGTTCTTCACCTTCTTTGAAACTGCTTTTAACTCTGGGGCACTTGGTTGTGTGTAGGAACAGCTCAATCTGTGAAGCTCCATATGAATTTTGGATCAAAAAGCCTCCCTGAAATTTCAAGGCCTGTTTTTCTTATTGTTTTCCTTTTTCTTTTCCTCATTCCCACCACCAAAGTTAATATCCAAAGGCTATCTCTTCCAGCTTCTCTTGCATCAGCAGGAGAAACAACAAGTCCCATATCCATGGTGGACCAAGCCCAAGTTTGGTCTAAGAGCCTCCAAAAGAAAGACTTAGGACTTTGTGTTTCAACCCCAGCCTTGCAGTCTGGAATCTGCACTGTTAGTGCTGGGGCAGCACTTTCCAGCCAGTCTTGGATCATTTCTAGAGGCCATGGTGGTCATCAGAAGAAGGTGTGCAACCAAGGAGTCCCCTGGAGAGAGGGGACAATGTCTCTGCTGACATTGAAAACATTCGGATCAGCTGAGCAGGTTGATGTTTTCATCCCCTGGGTGATTATTGCTGACTTTAAACTCACCAATCTGGCTGTTCCCTGGCTCCTCAGCTCTTCCAAGACCTCAAGGTACCAGGTTCCTCTTCCTCACCCCTTGGCTGCTGAGGGGTGTTTGCCCTGGAGCTACTCTGGCTTGCAGCAGATGCCTTGGACTGGTCCTGGGTATCTCCACTGGGAAGAGAAAAACCCAAATCTGATTTCCTAGAGGTGCTTTTTCCTTTCTCACCAGCTATGGAGCAAGTTGGGGTGGCCAGTTTGGGTGTAGGTGCTGGTATGGGGGTCAGGGATGGCCTGACTGCTCCTGCTGCTGGTGCAGGAGGGTCAGCAGGTGAGGATGCTGAAGCTGAATTCATACATCTAACAATGTTTCAAAGCAGGGTTTTATTCCTCAAAGCTCTTCCACTGTCTCTGGAGCTGCATCTGCTGGTGGCTCAGTTTAAAACCATCACCCCTTGGCCTATCACTGCCCCCTCTGCTGCAGAACCCCTCCCCAGCTTTCCTGTTGGCAACTTTTTAGGAAGGAATTCATGAAGGAATTTTCCTCTCTCTTTCTTCTTGCACCTCTCGTGGCTTTGCTTCTCTCTGGGCTTTTGTTTCCCCCTTGCTTTGAAAAACATCAGGCAGGTTGTTCCCTTCTTTGTTTCTCTTCCCTCTTGACCCACCAAAGTGAGAGGGTTTTACATCCTCATACCAGCCATGTCACAGTTGGGTTTCTCAGCATGGATTGGGTGTGATGCTCTCGGGAGGAAGCAGGAGGAGCATCTCCCTCTGCCTTTTGATGTCTGTATTTGGCATTTTGTCCTCATTGGGGCTCTTTTGACTCAGCAGTTTGGTCAAAAATACTGGCAGGAGTTGTGTTGTGGTTACTTGAAAGATTTCATTCAACCCTCAGTGCAATAATTCTTCATCCTGCCCTCTGTGTGCACCTTCAGGGCCTTTATTTCCTGGCATGGCTGAGCCTTTTTGAAACCTTCCTTGAAATCAAGTGCATCCATTTCAGAATTCAAGTAGAACCCTCAGATAAAAACTAAACATGAAATTATTTTTAAAAATCTCCTTTCCCACCCCTCCACCCCACCCTTGCCTGCAGGTTTCAGTTCAAGTTGACTTAGAATGAAACCTGGGTTTGGCCATCCTGCAATTGGGTGATCTTCTAGCCATCACAACCTGGGAGTTCTTGCAGCCCCAGTCAGAGCATCTCCTCATTAGCTGCATTTCTTCTTCTTCTACTTCTTCTTCTTGTTCTTGTTCTCGTTCTTCTTCATCTTGTTTTTCCTCTTGTTCTTCTTGTTCTTGCTCTTCTTGCTCTTGTTCTTCTTCATCTTGTTTTTCCTCTTGTTCTTCTTGTTCTTGCTCTTCTTGCTCTTGTTCTTCTTCATCTTGTTTTTCCTCTTTCTTGTTCTTCTTGTTCTTCTTGTTGTTCTTGTTCTTGTTCTTGTTCTTGTTCTTGTTGTTCTTGTTGTTCTTGTTGTTGTTCTTCTTCTTGTTCTTCTTCTTCTTCTTCTTCTTGTTCTTCTTCTTCTTCTTCCTCTTCTTCTTCTTCTTCTTCTTCTTCTTGTTCTTCTTCTTCTTCTACTTCTACTTCTTGTACTTCTTGTTCTTGTTCTTCTTGTTCTTCTTCTTTTTCTTGTTCTTCTTCTTCTTCTTGTTCTTCTTCTTCTTCTTCTTCTTGTTCTTCTTCTTCTTGTTATTGTTATTGTTATTATTAAATCTCATTGCTCTTACCTAAGAAGTGCCCAGTGCCTGAAAAATCAGCCTCTCAGCTGCCTGCCCTGAAGTGATGTCCTGGTGTTGCCATCCTTCCCAGAAGATGTTCAGAGGAGAAACCTAGTATTTGGGAACAGAGATACTGGAAGAGGGGAGATTTAGGTGAGACATTTGGAGGAAATTCTCTGCTGTGAGGTTGGTGAGACCCTGGCCCAGGTTGCCCAGGGAAGCTGTGGCTGCCCCATCCCTGGCAGTGCTGAAGGGCAGGTTGGATGGGGCTTGGAGCAGCCTGGGCTGGTGGGAGGTGTCCCTGCCCATGGCAGGGGGTTGGATCTAGATGATCTTTCTGGTCCCTTTTAACCCAAACCAGTTTATTAATCCATAATTCTATGATTTTGAGACCAGTCAGGCAGCTGAGGAAGAGGTCAGAGGAACCCCAGATTTCCAGCTGGGCCTTGCCCACACGTAGCCAACCCAACTCAACCCAGTGTATGGGCAGGCTGGGAACTGGATGTTCTGGGAATTATCCCTGACACATGGACTTGGAGTTAGCTTTGCCAATACCTCAGTTAAACCTTGACAAGGCCATTTCACAATGAAGAACACTCTGTGTGGAAGAAGAGCAAGCACTGATGCCCCAGCTAAGGCCCTACCCACCTTTCTGACTTGTTGTCTCCAGGGAAGGATCTCAAATGTGGGCTGTAATTGCCTGGAATAACTTGATAGCTCTGGATAAATTTAATCCTGTTTTCTCTGCTAAAGCTACACCTACACACTCAAGTGCTTCTTATCAAGCATGCCAAAGATATATGTAATAATTAAGTAGTCTTCCCATCTGATTATTTTATTTCAGGGGATGTGCTTTCAAGAAGTTCATCTCTGATGCTGCCTGGAAAGAAAGCAAGTGGGATGACTTCTGAAAAGTGCAAGTCCTGCTGCAGTTCCAAACACTTTCCAGGGTAAGTCCACCCTGCTGAGTGGATGAATCAGAGTAGGATAAAGGGGTTTTTGAGCCACAGAGGCTGGTTTTCCTGGGGGAATGGGGTGGCTTCTTTGCTGCACACAAGGGATCTCCAGGTTTTCTCCCTGAGTGTGTAGGGTGGGAAGGGGAAGAGAAGACATCAGGTGAATCTTTCATTTTTCACTTGATGTTGCTCTCATGGCTTTCTGTGGCCATCAGCCCTGGCCAGTGGGTGCAAACGTGTCCCAGCCCCAGAATTCAGAGGTTTTTCTCACCTGAGTCCAAGGCTTTAGGTTTAGTCACAACTTTGAGATTGAGGGGTGAACAAGGTTGGACAGGGCTCTGAGCAACCTGGTCTGGTGGGAAGTGTCCCTGCCATGGGGTTTGGAGCTAGATGATCTTCAGGGTTCCTTTCAACCCAAACCAGTCTGGGATTCTATGATTCCCTGTTTTTGCCCCTGAAAACCCAATGTGCCCCACTGAAAGGCAAGGCTTACCTTGGTCCTTCATCCCAGGGTCCTGCAGGAAGGTGACTTGACAAGTGATGGAGAAGGTCAAACATCACCAAGAGCTGCTCTTTGCCCTTGGCTGCAGACTTGGTAGGAGCTCATAGCTTGGGCTCCCCCCGTGTGGGATGGAGTTTTCCCTTTGGGATAAAAGCTGCCAGGTTTTTCCCTCATCAAATAATCCCTGAGATATGGTATCAAGTGGAGGTACAAGAGCCATCAATACCCTCCCACTGCTGGACAACGTCCGCGCTCGGAGCCTCAGCGCGATGGCAACAAGGTCTAGTTGTGTGAAGCAAACGAGGGGCAGGATGCCATGTATTTCATGTAATTAATTAATACAAATGACAATTCAGCCTGGAGCTCCAGCACAGGTACCTAGGTGGGTGGCTTTGCCCTCAAACACCCTTTTGAAATGCTCTTCCCAGCTTTCGGGTGATTTAACTCCGCTGCCTCTTGTCACTGAGAAGCTTCGGGGTGAAATGTGTCCAGTGGGCTGGTTTCTGATGCTCCTCTGCAGGTGAAATCCAACCTTCTTCCAGCCTGCAAAGATTTCCACTGATTAAAATACATATCTATCTATAACTGCATAAGCAGAAAGGAGTTTCAAGGTGCTGCAATTTTATGAGGTGCATTTCCTAGGGAGCTGGTGTAGCTGGGTGGAACTAATAATTTCCAGGGAATAACTGAGGCAGTTAATTTGCCTCCATGGGGTTTTATTTTGCCTTGCAATCTTTCTAACTGGCTAATGATAATTACTGTGTTATTTACCTGTTAAGCATCAAAGAACTTCAATGAATAACCTTCACCTTATAGCTATTTTATAGCCATTTTATGTCTTCAGAGATCTTAATTAGGAACAATCTCTTCCCTATGAAGGTTGGCCCAGGTTGCCCAAGGCAGTGGTGGAGTCCCCATCCATGGAGGGGTTTCCAAGCCTTGTAGATGTGGTGCTGAGGGACATGGGTTAGTGGTGGCCTTGGCAGGGCTGGGTTGATGGTTGAACTGGATGATCTGAAAGGTCTTTTCCAACTCAAATGATCCTGTGGTTCTGATTAACCTTAGCAGACACCCTCGTTGCACATTGTCACATCTTGTCCCTGAATGGGGTCACCTGGAGGTTGGTGTCAGTTCTCCACAGCAAGTAGTTGTGGATCCTAGTCTGAAAATGTGATTCTCAGTGACTTGTCCCTAACTGTTGTCTCCTAAAATTGCCTGCTGTTATAAATATGCTGAACAACAAATCCAGTTCCTAAAAGACACTCAAACCAAACTTTAAAAAAGGGTGAAAATGTGGCTGAAGCAGATTCTGTAGGATCTTTGGAGACTTTGCAGGTGCTTCCTCCTGGTGGAAAAGATCCAAGGTGGCCCCAACTGCTGTTTTTCTCTTTGTGTGCCTCTTCCCTATGGCCCTGTTTTGGACTTGACAGTTACCTGGTGTGATGTGAGGTCTTCATTTCTCCATTGAGAGGTGAGAGCAAAGGGATATCCCTTGGGACATCCATTGGGAGTCATCTTAAAATGGAGATCTGTGCTGATGTGCAGCTGGTAGGGCTAGTGGGCTGGAGCCATCCAGCTTTGGGGTCACATTTTCTGGTTTTCCCTTCCAGTCACACAAGTGTCACAACTTGTCCTTGGTGTAGAGTTCCCAAATCTTGTGATTTTGTTATGAAACTGCTGTGATGTGGTTCTTTTCTGTAGCTTCACCTCCTGGGGTCTGGAGATCCTGGAGAACATTAGAAAAAACAGTGAGTGAGATGCAGCTCAGCAAAAGGTTGGTGGTCATGATGTCCCTGGGGAGGGGGACATCCCCAAGGGATGGGGACAGCATGGGGATGAGCCTGGCATGCAGCTGAGATTCAGATGTGGCTCCTGATTTTGAGGAGTTCCTGCAGAGCAGCAGCTCCTTCTTTCACCCCAGACCTGTCCCCAGGCTCATGTCATCCCTTCTCAAGTCCCTTCACTGGGGACTGCACCTCTTCATTCCATTCTGAAAGAGGACATGAGAAGCCTGAACTCTCCTTCTTGGATCAGCAGCAACACAGCCCAGCTTGGAATGATGTTCTTGAAGAAAATGAATTCCTTCAGCCCTGATGGGGGCTGAGAGTTGAAGCAGTAGGGGAAGGCAGAGGGTTAAAATCACTCAGCTGGTGTGAAGTGAGCTGTGAGGAACAGGTCCCAACAGGCCCCCACGTAGGTAATTCTTGTTTCAGACTTAATCTTCCATCTCTGTTTACAATTAAGCACATAATCCTTCTTGATTTCATGTTCCCACCTCACTCTGTGACTTCTCCTTGTTCCACCAAAGCAGGAAGACAAAAAACAAAGCAAGGGTAAGACCAGAGTAGGAAATTCAGGTCCATGTCAACCTTGGTGGTCTCTCTTCTATTCTGGGAGGGAGGTCCACTTCTAGTGTCATGGAGGGGTTGGATTTGTCTTAAATAGGTTGAGGTCCAGGGCTTACCTCCCTGACCCTGTGTGCCAAACCAGCTAAACAAACCAATCCCAACAGTTCTTGTGGTGAGACATCATTTTGGAGAACACTAAGGAAACTGGGACCTCACTTGACTTGCAGATGTTAGAAACATGGTTCTCCTGGGGGGGTTTCAATGCCTTCAAAAGGACTAGAGTTGAGCAGGAAAATGCTGGAAACCAGACACTCTTAAGCCCTGATCCAAAAATGAGCAGCAGGATGGATCCCCCCTGAGATGCATCCTCCTGAGATCCCCCAAAGTGGCTGTGCAGCATTTATGAGGAACATTTGTTGGGCACAAAGAGCTGCAGATACATCTCTGAAGCTGTGAGCTCATTTTGCTGATGGAAAAAGCCAAGTGAAGAGAAGCAAGAGGCTACATCAACTGACCTGCACATCCATTTGATGTGCCCCATAATCCTTCCATGATGCCTTGGCCTTCAGACCCCAGGTATATGTAGGTATTTCAACCCATGACCATGATGAAGATGCTTTTCAAAGAAGTAATTAACTCCATGAGAAGTTTCCTTCACCCTTCTCTTTCTGGTTGTATGAAGCTGTCTGAAGACACCTGCCCCAGGCATTGGCCTTTGCTTTTTTTGCCTGAGTTGAGCTCCATAAAGATGGTTGGGTCTTGTAGAATATTTTTCAAAGGGCTGACAACTTTCCTGCATGTTGTTAAAAATGTCCTGTCTCTAGAGCTAACCCAGAGCTCCCAACCTGTGCTTCAGTGCAGGCCTTCAATCTTCTCACTTAACTGGTGTGGATTGGACTGGATGTTAGGAACAATGTCTTGACTGAAAGAGTGGTCAGGCTCTCAATGCTGCTGGGATCAAAGGAGGCTGAGGGGAGACCTTCTGGCTCTGCAGCTGCCTGAGAGGAGGTTGGAGCCAGGGGGGTCGGGCTCTGCTCCCCAGGAACAAGGGATGGGACAAGAGGAAATGGGCTGCAGTGGTGCCAGGGGAGGCTGAGATGGGATGTTGGGCAGCATTTCTTGCTGGCCAGGGTTGTCAGGCCCTGGCCCAGGCTGCCCAGGGCAGGGCTGGAGTCCCCATCCCTGGAGGGGTTTCCAAGCCGTGTAGATGCGGTGCTGAGGGACATGGGGCAGGGGTGGCCTGGGCAGGATCAATGGTTGGACTGGATGATCTGAAAGGTCTTTTTCAACCAAAACAACTCTTTGATTCTATGAAATGTGCAAGTCTGGGCTGTTTGAGGCAGGCAGGAGAGCTGGTTTGGTGACCACTCGATGAACATCCCAGGAGGAGACGTGGAGCAGCAGATGGAGGCAGGGCAGGCAGGAGGATCTGGGTGAGCATCACTTGGGCTGCCCGACAGCTTCTGGGAGAAGGACTGAAACAAAGGTACCATCAGGTGGGACAGAGAATGAATTCAAGCCCAGGAGTGTAATTAATGCCAGTCAAAAATGGTTTGATGGCAAATAGACCTTGTCAAAGAAACGTGATTTCATTCTTGGAGGAGAGGACACGTTAGGGGGTGGAAGTGGCTGAGCTGAGGTCATAGACTCCTCAGAAGCTGTTAGTGCAGCATGGGCTGACACTGCCATGAATGTTTCTTGTGATAACCCATCAGTAATGAGCAGATGAAATGGATGGAGGGCTGGTTAACTGACAGGTCTCCAGGAGGGGCTGTCAGGAGGAAATCTGCAGCCAACAGGGATCTTTCCAGTGGGAATGATCTGCTGCAAGCGGGGCTGCAGGCAGCTGGGTGGAAGGGGCAGTGCTGTGGGTTGAACCATGTCCCTGTTGCTGCTCCACCACCACCAGGTTCTGTCCATTTATATCCTTCATGGCATGGAGTGACCAGCTGGATGAAAGGAGGGAGAACATCCCTAGAATCACAGAATCATTTGGGTTGGAAAAGACCTTTCAGATCATCCAGTCCAACCATTGATCCTGCCCAGGCCAGCCCTGCCCCATGTCCCTCAGCACCACATCTACACGGCTTGGAAACCCCTCCAGGGATGGGGACTCCAGCCCTGCCCTGGGCAGCCTGGGCCAGGGCCTGACAACCCTGGCCAGCAAGAAATGCTGCCCAACATCCCATCTCAGCCTCCCCTGGCACCACTGCAGCCCATTTCCTCTTGTCCCATCCCTTGTTCCTGGGGAGCAGAGCCCGACCCCCCTGGCTCCAACCTCCTCACAGGGAACTGTAGAGGACAATTTTCCTGGTGTCTCCAACACTGGGGAAAATCACCACTGAGGGGATTTTATTCAGTGTTTTCACTTAAGGTGTGAAAATGAGAGCAGAGCTTGGAAGGGCTGTTTAATTGGTAACTTGGTGGTTTTTTTAAGCACCTACTTCTGGGCACCCTTCGTGGGCCACGTTCTGAAACTCTCCCGAAGACTGAAGGGATGAAAGAAACTGGAGCAAGAGCATCTGAAGGACAAAGTCAGAATCCAGATTTTAATGAAGCAAACATAACCTTTTACTGAGGCAAACTCACCCTGAGCTCCTCACAAACCTGATTAAAGCCTGCCCAGCTTTTCAGCTCTGTGTTTAATTATAGCCAAGCTCACCAGCCCCCTCGGTGTGAAAGGATTTTCAGGATTTCTAATCAAATTTCCCTTTCCTTCTCAGGTTTTTAGAGGCTTCTCACTTCTTTCTGGTGACATCCACTTCAGGCTGAAGCTTGTTGATGCAAAACAATGAGATGGTGGGTGCCCACCTGAGAGTGAATTGTTTTGGGGGGTGGCAGAACAAAATCACAGCAGCTCGTTATGTTTTCCTGGATTTTGTTCTTTTTTAACCTAGGAGACACAAGGGATGATCATCTTCTTTGCCAAACCTTTCCAGTCACCCTTCCTGCTACCTGACCCTGAAGCAGAGTGACCCTTGGAGGAGTTTGGAAGCCTGGGAAGCCACGTTGAGGATTAAAGCTCTTCTTCTTTTTTTTGCGGTGAGAAACGGGGTGGAAATGTTGTCTTTCCAGGCGTGAGTGTGAATGTTTGAAGGAAATCAAGGAAAAACTCCTGCTCCCAACCAGAGAACCTTGTAGGGCCTTTTCCTGGCTTGCATGTGGGCTTAGGAGCAGGCAGGAGAAGGCAGAGGTTTTGGGAGGAGGCAGGAGGAACAGTAACAAAAGAATTGGAAATGTTGCCTCTTTGACTTTTCCCGTTTCTCCCCGGTTGGAGTTGCAGGATCAGGACCTTCATTCAACCCTTTTTTTTTTTGGAAATAACATCAAGCCAGAAGCCACTTTTTTAATTAAAAAGGGCCTGTGCATTTTTGCTGTAGCTTTAGTGATTTGTTAAATGAGTTGGCTGTGATGAACAGGAGCAAAAATCCCGTGGATTGCCTCTGCCACCAAATTGCAGCTCCTGGTGCCTTCAGGGCACGTTCCATGAAGCATCATCTCCTTGCTGACTCAGCAGAATTGGCCATCAAGTACCTGCTCCTGGTCCTTCCTCCTTGGAAACACTTCTTTGATTCTGGATGCAGGAAGTTTGAAGCATTTTTCCCCCTTGGATCCTTGCAAAAGTATCAAAACAATGAAAACCTGAAAGTTTCTCTTGTTGCTCAGTTCACAACAGGATGGAATAATAACAACAATATAACAACAATAATAATATCCTAATAATACTAATAACACTAATACTATTAGTAATAGTACATTTGAAGGGGAAAAGGCAAATCTTTCCTACCTACTCAGGAGCTGAAAGGACCAAATGCCCCTTTCCTGTGCCAAGGCCAAGAACTGGGAGGCTGCAACTTGGAAGGGCTGGGAGCAACAGTCAGACCTTGTCCCAAATGAATAAGGGAGGGAATTTCTCCCATAGAAAAGGCTGGAAAAGAGAATTTGAAGAGGGGTTCAGGGTAATTCAATAGGACAAGGAGGCAGTGAAATAAATCCTAGCAGTCCTGCTCAGGGTTGAGCTGTGCTCCAATACCTGCTTTTATCCAAAATACTTTGCTTTTTGCTGCTGGATTTTTCCCTCACTCATAGATTCAGGGAAGGGGGGAAAAAAAGGAGGCACCTCTAACACATTTTTTACAACTGCAAATACAGAAGTGAAAAGGATCAAATGAAGGAATTCATCACCTTCTTGCACACTGAACAAATGAAATACACTTTCAAGTTGCAGAGCCTGCTCTCAGCTTTCCCTGCATCACTGACTATAGAGGCTTGGAGCTGCTTTATTTTTGTGGAGGTTGGAATTTTCCCCTCCAATTCTTGTGGATCTTCCAAAGCTGAAGTAAATCTCTTAGGGTGATGGTTCCCACTGCTGCTGTGGAGTATTAGTTCCCTTTTAGCCAGCAAGTCATGTCTGGATGCTGCTATAAATAGCCTGATGTGATGCTGTCTGCTGGCTGGGATGTGATGGGGACCTAAAAATACCTGCCCTGGACTGATTTAGCATCCTGGAAATGTGCTGGTGGGAACTAGGTCTTGGGCAATCAGCCACTGAGGGTGTCCCACATGGTAGATCTCCCATGGGTTTGTTCATGGATGTCCCCAGCAGGGTGAGGCAGCAGATGGCCCTGCACAAAGCAAGATGGTTTGCAACCAGCAGCAGGATCTCAAGGAGAAAGGCATGAGGACAACTGGGTTGTGGGGAGTTCAGGGCAGCAGAACAGAACCTTAGGGGAATCACACAAAGGGTGTCTTAATGAAATGCCCACCCTGAGGTCCTTGTAGGCATTGATCAGGTCTCCCTTCAGCCTTCTCCTCTCCAGGCTGAACAGCCCCAGCTCTCCCAGCCTTTCCTCATCAGGGAGATGCTCCCACCCCCCATCATCTTTGTCACCCTCCTCTGGACTCTCTCCAGCAGTTCCCTGTCTCTCTTGAACTGGGGAGCCCAGAACTGGTCCCAGTTCTCCAGCTGTGGCCTCCCCAGGGCAGAGCAGAGGGGCAGAATGACCTCTCTTGATCTGGCCACACCCTCATGCACCCCAGGATTCCATTGGCCTTTTAGTCCAGTTAACTAATAAAGACCAAAGGTGTTAATATCTCTCACCCTCTTGCAGCCACAGCTGGGTGTCCCTTGACCCATTCCTCCACTCTGGAGAAATAATCCCTCTGGCAGGTGTCCCTGCTGGAGAGGAGAAGGTCCAGCAGCCTCCTGGGAAACTAAGGGAGTCTCCCCAACCAAAGATGGGACCAGGCTTTTCTAGAAGGAAGTGGATTGACTGCTGTCATTTATTTAATCCTCCCTCCAACATCCCTTTGGAGAACAGAAAGAAAACAGTGGGAAAACCCAACAAGGCCCTTTTCTCCCCAAGTTGATCAGTTTGCTCCTACTTTATCTCAATTTTGGGCCTAGTTGTGGCTGGGCTGGGCTCTGTGTTCTTCAACTGGAGAGCAGCTGGTGATATGAACATCAACTTGGTCTCTGTTTGTACCTTTCAAGGTTGTTACCAGCTCAGAGCTTGTGAGGTCCATTCCTTTCCCATGGGAATCTTTCCAGGGCCTGTCAAATGGAGAGTCAGAAAGCAATGGAGTCATAGAGGGAAACTGAGGCAGGGACATTGAGAGGTGGATTGCTTTAAAAAGAGCCATGTTGGTGTGTTTCTCCAGTTGGAGAAAGGTCTGATGTGGCCAAATATGTGACATAAAGAGCTTCCTGAGGGTGCTGTGTCCCCGTGGTGGTGGGTACCATGGTCTGGCATCATGCCTGGCAGTGGGGTATCCCTGCTCCATGGGTCAGACAGACAGAGGTGCAAGGGCCTAATTATCTGCAGGGTGGTCAGAGGGGAGTTCATTTGAATTTAGAGAGCAATTAGAGGGAATTCAGAGAGCAAATCTCCATCTCTGGTGGGGTTGGGTGTGATGATGTTGAGGGGATCTCTACTTCTTGCTTTCTGCAGCTCCCTGGGAGGAGGTTGGGGTGAGGTGGGGTTGGTCTCTTCTCCCAAGGAACCAGAGATAGGATAAGAAAAGCTTCTTGTGCCCTTCCCCAGGCTTCAGACCACCTTGAGGAGGCAGCAGCAGGTCCCTGCTCTGCTCCCAGGTACCACCATAAGATCTGGGACCCCTTACCCAGCATCATCAGACTCTTGCCAAGGGCTCTCAAATCATCATGAAGGTGATTTACATAAATACAGGGGAGCTCAGCAGCAGCTTCTGCTCCCTTGGAGCCACTTGGCTGTGCTGAATGGTGATTTTTTTTTGGGGAAATGGGGGTGGAGGAGGCAGCCACGGGGTTGTGTGGCTCTCCCAGGCAGGTGATGTGCTCCTTGTCCCCTCCAGAATGTCCCTTTGGGGCTGAAGTGCAATGGAAAAGGGTGTCCCCAGCTTCTCCCTTCCAACCTCCTTGGGCAAATTTGGGGTTCCCTCAGCTCTGCCCTCTCACAGGTTCCTCACCTGTCCCCAGGTGTGCAGAACAACCAGCTGGTGAGACCTGTAGAGTGTTAGGGTGGGAAGTTCATGCCCCAGCAGCATTTCCTTGCCTTCTCAACCCTTACCAGGCTCTCAGATCCTCCCTTTTCTTCACTTTTCACCCCATTTGAACGTGCTCTTGGTTGAAAGGCTCAGGGATGATGCTCAGACTCTTTGAGCACAAACAACAAAGATATTTATGGTGTTCTTGCTGCATCTGGGGGCTTTTTTCTTTTGCTGTGGAGAAACCTGTTCTGGGCTGCCAGTGACAGCAGAACCAAAGGTTATAAATGCCTGCAGTTCTTGGTTGGATTTGATTTGGAAAAGGAGAAGAGGGAGGTTGTAAAATAAAATAATAATAATTTAAAAAAGGCAGGGAATAGAAGGTTTCAAATGAAAAGGACCCAGCAATTCATTGGGTTTTGACAGAGCACTTCATCATCTCCTTCTCTTTCAGGACCAAAAGTGAATTTGTAAAAAAAAACAATCAACCCACAACAACAAAGAGAATGGGAGGTACAAACTTTTTTTGCTTTTTCCAAAGGGAAATATTTCTCTGTTGTTCTAGGAAATGTGGAGAATGAAAGTGAACACACCCAGCCATCCCTTGTGCTCTGAGCCAGGGCTTTGTCTCTCTCTCTTCCCAAATGGATGGGAGGACATGGACACGTGTGCCCTCTGCTCCCCACCCTTCAGCCCACCAGTGCTTCACAGTCACTTCAGCTTTCCAAAGAATCCCAGGCTGGGGTGGATTTGGAGAGGGTTGGGGTGGATTTGGAGAGGGTTGGGGTTGTGCTTCCCAGGGTCATGAGGGAGAGAAAAGCACTTGGCTGTGAAATCCTTCCTTGGTGGCACCAAGTGGTGTTCTATTGTGAGATGTTCTTCCTTGAGTGGGTGTGTTTGCAGGGTGTTCTTACTGGAGAGATACACTGGGAGAGCAGCAAGAAGGTTTCCATAGAATCCTGGAATGATTCTGGTGGGAAAAGACCTCTAAGATCATCTAACCCTGCCCCATGACCCTCAGGACCACATCCACACCCACGCTGAGAAGAGCAATGGAAGAGCAATAGAGGAGCCAAGTGATGCTTCACCCTCCTCAAAATTGGCTTTTCACTCACTTTTGTTTCTCAGAGGTCCAGCCCAGGGGAACCACTGCCCTTCCAGGTGCTCACTGATGAAACAGTTGGAGGAGATGACTCCTACCAGCCCTACAAAGATCTCAGCAGAAAAAAAACCCCACCAAGTCTGTGAAATGTTGGTTGTCACAAGAAGGATTTTTGGGGGGGGAAACATGAAAACGTTGCCTTTGAGAATGAATGAGTGTGGTTGGTGTCTCAGATCCCACCTCCACCTCCCTGGTGTTTCTTCCCTTCCCTCCCCATGTTGCTGGGAGGTTTGGTTGGTGTCTCAGATCCCACCTCCCTGGTGTTTCTTCCCTTCCTTCCCCAGGTTGCTGGGAGGTTTGGTTGGTGTCTCAGATCCCACCTCCACCTCCCTGGTGTTTCTCCCCTTCCCTCCCCAGGTTGCTGGGAGGTTTGGTTGGTGTCTCAGATCCCACCTCCACCTCCCTGGTGTTTCTCCCCTTCCCTCCCCAGGTTGCTGGGAGGTTTGGTTGGTGTCTCAGATGAGCACCCAGGCTACAGTCCTAAATAGAATATCAAGATTTATTCCAAATTTTGAATTCATTTCCATGAACATAATATCAAAGTGACACCTTCAGTGCCTTCTGTGCAAGGGTGAACTTAACCACCTGCAGATCCTGGGATTACCAGGGACCTTGTGCTGTTGGAAGAAAGAAAAGATGACAACTTTAATTACTGTTCTGGATGAAAATCCACGTGGTGAAGTTCACAGGGGGGTCCCAGGCTCCACCTACCTCTGCTTTCTTTGCCTTTTGGTGATGTCACACGGAGCCACCTCAAGACCTTGCTCAGTGATGGGGATTAGAAGTTGATTGATTGATGGATGGATTGATTCCTGACTCTGGGAATACCTGAAAGCATTACAAATGATTTTGCAGAATAATGGGTAAACCTGTTGGGATGGGGAGTTTGTCCATCTGGATTCCAGCCCTGGGGAATCCCCCCCCCCAGGACCAGGCAAGTGATGCTGGGGCTGTTCATGGATGTGATACTGCTGTGGAATTTGGGGTGTTTTTCAGGAATGAAGGGCTCTCCCAGTTCTAGCAATGACTTTTTAAGATCAAACTACCCCAAGGAAGATGGACTGAGCAATATTTGGTGCTTTTGCTTCTCAGGACCTGAGAAATCCTCCAGGGTGCCTCAGCTGTGCTTTTCCCACAGCTCAACAAGCTCCACTTCCCAACGTGAGCTTGGAGACAACCCAGCAGCTCCAAGGAAAACAGAGCAAAGCCCTGAGAGGCTTCACTTGCTGCCACTCCAAAACTTCAGAGCCAGGAATTTCTCCTCAACGGGGCAAAACACGAAGTAGTTGCTTAAGCAGATGAGTCCAGGTTGGTGGCAAAATTGATCTCACATGAGCCTCTCTTAGATAAGGAAGAATTAGATGAGCTTAGCACTGGTTTTGGAATGCAAAAGAAGCTTCTGAATGCCACCTCCATCCAGTCCTTTAATAGCAACTCATTCCTCCCAGAGACTTCTTGGTAAGGGGCTACAAGGTGCTTCCATCCAGGTGCCACTTGGGGCAGAAGGAAGAGCAGGAGAAACTGGGCCAAAGGAAACATCAGGGGTTTTTTAAAAAGCTCAACCTGTGATGACAGCAAGTTGGGCAGGAGTGTTGATCTGCCTGGGGGAAGGAGGCTCTGCAGAGGGACCTGGACAGGCTGGATGGATGGGCTGAGGACAGTTGTGTGAGGTTCTCCAAGGCCAAGTGCTGGGTCCTGCCCTTGGGTCACACCAACCCCAGGCAACGCTCCAGGCTTGGGGAAGAGAGGCTGGAAAGTGCCCAGAGGAAAAGGACCTGGGGGTGTTGGTTAAGAGCAGCTGAACATGAGCCAGTGAGTGCCCAGGTGGCCCAGAAGGCACCAGCATCCTGGGTTGTGTCAGCACTGGTGTGTCCAGCAGGAGCAGGGCAGGGCTGGTCCCCCTGTGCTGGTCACCTGGAATCCTGGGATGGGACAAGAGGAGATGGGCTGCAGTGGTGCCAGGGGAG
>NW_009952442.1:36763-55828 GCF_000747805.2 Chaetura pelagica | reverse complement strand
CACCTGGAATCCTGGGATGGGACAAGAGGAAATGGGCTGCAGTGGTGCCAGGGGAGGCTGAGATGGGACGTTGGGCAGCATTTCTTGCTGGCCAGGGTTGTCAGGCCCTGGCCCAGGCTGCCCAGGGCAGGGCTGGAGTCCCCATCCCTGGAGGGGTTTCCAAGTGTAGATGTGGTGCTGAGGGACATGGGGCAGGGGTGGCCTGGGCAGGGCTGGGGGACTGGTTGGACTGGGTGATTTTAAGAGGTCTCTTCCAACCAAAAGGATTCAATGAATTCTATTATTTGCCCCAATCAGCCCCAAATTTCAGTGCTAGGAGAAGAACCTGGAAAGAACAAAGAGCAAATTGCCCCATGTCTGTTGGGAGCTGCTGCAGCTGGAGAAAAGCTTTAAACTTGGCAGTGGCTTCACTTGTGCTTCCCAGCTACAAGATTCCTGACAAGATAAAGCTCCTCTCAGTGCCCTCTCTGAAGACAATTCCCATTTCCCCAGCAAAATGTAAGGAAAACAAATCCAGTTGGAGTCACAGGAGAGTGTGTGACCAATCCCAGCATGGAGGCTCTAACGGATTGAACATGGAGCTGGGGCTTGAATTACTGGAAAGGAACTGGAAAAGCTGTTTGGGTTTGTTTTTTCCATCCATAACCACCAGCTGAAATACTCAGCACATGAAAGGAAAGAGCCCGGGTGAGCACTTGGCCCAGAGATTGAATCTGTGCTCAGGAAAAGAGAGAAGCTCAATAAAAAAGCATCATCCCTGGCACCAAAAGCCACGTTTGGACACTGTGAATAGTCTCCAGAAAAGGTTCAGTTTGGTAGAAGTGAGGAAGACATTCATAAATGTAACCCAAATTATTCAATGATGGCAGCAGCTCCTTCCTGTCCTGTTTCCATGCAGCTCCATTTGGCTTTTTCTCCAGCTCCCAAGTCCTTGTCATGCTTTGGGTCTTGTTATTTCCATCATTGTACCATAAACCCCTTGTTGACTGGCTGGAGAGGTGTTTGCTTTCCTAGGAGACATCATGGGTTTAGGTGTGGGGTTGTCCCCCACCCCTCCTTGCCCAACAGACCCTGAACATGAAGCAGGAGAAGGCATGAACTGCTTTTTCCAGCCTGGAAGCCTGTGGGAAAGGAGCCTGGTGACACAGGCAGCAATGTCCTCATGTGTCCCTTGAGCTCCAGCATCTGCATCTCCAGGAACCTCTCCACTTGCATTTTGGAGTTAGAGACCTAGGCAGGAATGAGTCAGCAGATGTCCTACCAGCTCTGAAACAGAGAACAGAGGGAGAACTCAAAATGCACAATTAAAAAGGTAAAATTAAAAAGCTCTTTGACACTTTGGTTGGTTGGTTTGGTGTTTTTTTTTTTTTCTCCATCAACGTTTTAATCATAAAAACACTCTGGGCAAAGTCAGGTGTGTGTGTGTGGGGAACCCACAGGGCTGTTCAACAAGGGGGACCTGATGTCCTGCTTTGGAACTGGGCTCCTGCTTGGCCACCAGCTGGAACTGGTTGCTTCTAATGAGCTGCTGATCCTGCTCTGTGATGGGGTGATGAGGGAAGGGCCAAACTCAGCACACATGGGCTTCATTCAGCCTCTTTATTTAATAAGAGTGGAGAGGGAGAGGTTTCTTTTTGTGTCCTGGAAGCTTCTGGTGGTTTGTGTTCTTCTCCAGCCTGGGCAGGAGCTCCTTCTTGCTTGTAAGGTAAGAGGGAAGGTCTTTGCAGTTGCTCAGCTGCTGTTTCTTCTCTTCTTTTGTCTTTTTACTGCAGGAGAAGGATTCTCAACCTGAGTCTGGGTTACATGAGTGTCTAAATCTGTGTCTCAAGCTGAGAGCAGTTGGGTTTTGGTCCTCCCCAGTTGTGAGCTTGTGTAGCTCTGTAGGAACTGAGGTTGTTGGCCCACAGAGGTTGAGTGTGGCTGAGGAACTGTTTGGCAGATCATGACTGCAAGAAGGACTTGGAGAAGACCTGCAGAAACCAGCAGGGCTGGGGACAATGATGGCCCAAGAGTCCATTTCAGCTCCAGTTTGCTCCAGGAGAGAAGGGGAAGAAGGAGGGAAACCCTGGAGGTTGTGAAGGAATGGAAGAGTGATTGATCAGTTTGGGCATAATCATATTTAGGGTTTTTTTTTAGGTGAGGTGGGATTGTGGGAAGCTGGTGAGCAGCACTTCTTTGGCTTCCCATCTAGCAGGTGTGGTCTACTGGCTGCCCCAGTGGAGAAGACAACCTCCAGGTCCTAAGGGCAAAACTACACCAAACCCAGAGGAGCAGGAGAGGGGAGTGTTTAAAATTGTCCTGGTTTTAATAAAGAATTGTGATGTGAGGAGTCAAAGGGGCTGGGTAGGTTCCTCTCTGAGAAGAAACCCAGAGCAGTTGGTGTGGGAGGTGGTGGGTGGTGGGTGAGGTGGGTTTTGTGGTGGAGGAAAAGTCAATGCAGTGACTGCAACTTGTTGGTTAGGGGCTGGATGGGGAAGAAGGGTGTTTTGAGACACAGTCACCTTCTGTAGGTTGCTGAGTGGTGGCATGTCCAAGGTTTTCTTTGGAACAAACCATCATGATTGGTTTTTGGTAACCTCCAAGCTGGGAGGAACTGGTAGAGATCCATGGATCAGGTGTGGGGCCAAAAAAAGGGGTGAACTCTTAGTATCTATCCAGCAGAGAAGAATTTAATCTGAGTTTCCTCATGCCACTTGTACCTGGAAAGAGTTGCTGGACCTCTCAGGCACTCAGTGATAAAGCCTCCTTAGAAATGTTGAAATATGCTGCTTTCCTCCTGGAGAAGCTGAACTCTGGGGGATTGAATATTGACCTCATGTCAATAGACCAAGAGGTGATGAGTGGTTGGAAATCTGGCAGCAGGATGGGCCAGGTGGTTTCAGTGCTGCTTTTGTGCAGGGAAGAAAATGGGATTGACCACTGATGGGACTGTTAGAGGTGGAGTTACCCAAAGGTTTAAATCACTGTGAATGTGAGGGAATGGGAGTGAAATGAGAAGGACTGGAAGGAAAAACTCAACTGGGGAGGAGCATCCAATGAGTGTCCCCAAAAGCTTGGGTTTGGAGCAAGCTGGGCTGGTGGGAGGTGTCCCTGCCCATGCAGGGGGGTTGGAACTGGATGATCTTGGAGGTCCCTTCCAACCTAAACCAGTGTGTGAGTCTGTGACATGAGAAGAATTAAAAGACAACCTTGAGGTTTGACATGCAAGAAGCTTTTAGTCTGCCCAAAGAGGCAGATGATCCCACCAGCCCAGGTTGCTCCAAGCCCCATCCAACCTGCCCTTCAACACTGCCAGGGATGGGGCAGCCACAGCTTCCCTGGGCAACCTGGGCCAGGCTCTCACCACCCTCACACCAAAGAATTTCCTCCTCATGTCCAACCTCAATCTCCCCTCTTCCAGTTTTAATCCATCACCCCTTGTTCTCTCCCTCCCTGCCCTTATCCCAAGTCCCTCCCCAGCTTTCCTGGAGCCCCTTCAGGCATTGGAAGCTGCTCTAAGGTCTCCCTGGAGCCTTCTCTTCTCCAGCCTGGACACCCCCAGCTCCCTCAGCTGCTCCTCCTCACACTTGTGCTCCAGACCCTGCCCCAGCTCCCTTGCCCTTCTCTGGACACGCTCCAGCCCCTCCATCTCCTTCTTGTCCTGAGGGGCCCAGCCCTGACCCCAGGATTCCAGGTGCCCCCTCCCCAGGGCCCAGCACAGGGGGACCAGCCCTGCCCTGCTCCTGCTGGACACACCAGTGCTGACACAACCCAGGATGCTGGTGCCTTCTGGGCCACCTGGGCACTCACTGGCTCATATTCACCAACATCCCCAGGTCCTTACCCACCAGTTGCAGAAACAAAGGGACAATCTGGTGGTTCTGCATCTCCCAGAGGTGCCATCAAGGAACTAAGTCCTGTCAAAACCAGTTTGTGCTCCATGAGAATCAAGTCTGTTGCAGCAAATCAACCAGATTTCAGCAGCAAATCAACCACATTTCACCCTATGAACACGAGCAGAGAAGGAATGAGAAGGGACTGAAAGGAGCCTGATGTGACCATGCCATGATCTTCTCTGCATGGGGAGCAAAACCAAAAATCAAACCAAGTAGGTGGGTGAGTGGAAATTTCTACTCATAACAATTCTGAGATGCAATTTCTCACCCTTTGCCCTGAACAGAGCTAGAGATGTAGGAATCAATTTTCCATTTGAGATAGAAATAGGAGAATAAGCATTCAGGGTTAGTTGTCCATGAGCACAAACCATGCAGACACAGGATGGACCATGAAGAGATGTGGTGCTTGAAGCACTGAAACCTTGATATGTTTGGATAAGTCTCTTATCATAGAATTCCAGGATGGTTTGTGTTGGAAGGGACCTTCAAGATCATCCAGTCCCCCCCCTGCCATGAGCAGGGACACCTCCCACCAGCCCAGGTTGCTCCAAGTCCCATCCAACCTGCCCTTCAACACTGCCAGGGATGGGGCAGCCACAGCTTCTCTGGGCAATCAGGGTCTCCCCACCTTCAGCTTAAAGAATTTCTTCCTTCTGCCTGGTCCAATTTCTTTTAGTTTAAACCCATCACCCCTTGTGCCATCACTACAGGCCTTGCTGAAAAGTCTCTTCCCATCTTATAAGCTCCTTTTGGGTGTGGAGATGCCACAATAAGATCTCCATGGAGCTTTTTCTTCTCCAGGCTGAAGGACCCCAACTCTCTCAGCATGTAGTAAATGTGAGTTGGGGTCTTACAAGAGGTTGAGAGGAACAGGAGTTGCCTTCTGTGAAAAATGAGGGGATAACAAGTTCAGACAACTGACTTTCTTCTTTTCTGAAGAACATTCCACTTGTAGAAAGTTTGGGGTTGTTTTTTGGAGCCCAGGTTGTGCCACATGCAAGTGCTGACTGTGGTTCTGCAGCAGGGACATCTGTGTGACAACCTGGAGAAGGCAGAGGCTGTTTTATGGTTTCAAGCCAAAAAAAAAGGGAGATTCAGGTTGGACATTAGGAAAAAGTTCCTTAAAATGAGGATGGTGGATCAGTGGAACTGGTTGCCTGGAGAGGTGGTGGAGGCCCCATCCCTGGGGACACTCAAGGTCAGGCTGGATGGGGCTCTGAGCAACCTGGTCTAGTTAGAGGTTCTTGCTCACTGCAGGGGGGTTGGACTAGGTGACCTTTAGAGGTCCCTTCCAACCCCAAACATTCCATGATTCCATGTTTCCACCCTTCTGGAGGGATGCTGCAAAACTATGGCCCAACATAGAAGCACCACGAGAGGTTTGGAAGAAGTCAAGAAGGAAAGAGCTGGTGTCTGGAGGTGGGAATGGGGTTGCTGGTGTCCAAGACCATCCCTGGCTGGGCTGACAAAGTCCTCCTCTTGCCATCCTCCAGCTCTTCTGCCTTGTTTTTCTCCTGGGCAGCACTTTTTGGGTTCCTCTGCTAGATGGTGCTGTTGGCCTGGTTTCTGAGAGGAGTTTGCAAGCTGGTCCTCAGCAGATGGTCCTCGGAGGAGACTTCAGGCTTATCCCATGAATATCCATTGTTATCAGCTGGAGCCTGTGGGAAATCTGTTGCTCTCCAGCAACTGCAGAGAGCTGGAGCTGCTCTGCTGCCAAATTGTCCTCACCAGCCAAACCCCTGCTCTGGGATGGGCCAGATGTCCTCCTGGAGCTGCTGCTGGCCTGGGATGGTTTCCTGATGGGAGTGTGTGGGCTTGGGAGGCTTGGACAAGTTGTGCTGCTGGACAAGCAACCTCCTTCCTCTCCTGGTGTGAAGGGGAAAGCAACTCGGTGGGAATGTCAGGAGATGAGGATGAGGAGCAACCAGCTTTTGGCAGCCATGGAAGGAGGATTTCAGCTTGAAATCTGCTGAGGAAACTGCTGGTGGATTTTATCAGGTGGAAGTGGGACCTGAGTTACTTCTCTGCAAGTTTGGAGGGACTTCCCTGCACTTCATGACCATGTTTAAGATTCACCTGAGGCTTTTCTTGGAGGAATAATCCCAAATCCTGCTTGAGCTCTATGGGCAGGGCCAGGCCCTTGTGGCTTGGGCAGAAGAGATTCATCTCATCTTCTTCCTGGCTGTGGCAGTGACAGCCACATCTGCTTGGGGGACTGAGGTCAACATTTCAGTGTGGAGAACTTCAGGACTGGCCAAGAGCTGAGGCAATATTAGCACCAGAGTCACTAAGTGTCCATAAAATCAACTTTTTGGAGCTTTCAGGGTGGATAATGGGCTCAGGTGTCTGAAACAAACCCTTGAAGGGCCTGCAGGGCAGCTGGGGAGGGACTTGGCACAAGTGAGAGGACAAGGAGTGATGGTTTTAAGCTGAATGAAGAGAGATTGAGGTGAGACATGAGGAGGAAATTCTTTGGTGTGAGGGTGGTGAGAGCCTGGCCCAGGTTGCCCAGGGAAGCTGTGGCTGCCCCATCCCTGGCAGTGTTGAAGGGCAGGTTGGATGGGGCTTGGAGCAACCTGGGCTGGTGGGAGGTGTCCCTGCCCATGCAGGGGGTTGGATCTGGATGATCTTTCAGGTCCCTTCCAGCACAAACCTGTGTCTGAGTCTGATTTTTGGTGCACTCCAGCCTTTCCCACACGTGCGCCTTGTTCCCAGATGGTTGTGATCATCTCCATGGCCTCCTCTGGACTCTGTCCAGCAGCTCCATGTCCTTTGTCTTTTAACTGGATGATTCCTTTCCTTCTTCCTTCTGTGCCTTGAACTCTTCCCAATCCCAAATGAAATGGGTTGTAGGGACCTGAGACATGGAATTGGGAAAGGTCATTTGTGTCAACTTCTGTGTCAGCCAAAGCTGCTGCCTTCAAATGGCTTCATAAATTGATGGAGCAATTCCTTAAAGCTAATTAGGGTGGTTCCTCTTCCCAAGAATCCCACTGGGAAGCTGAGCCAAAACCCACCTCATTGGATGCTTCAGGTTAAAATCCAAAGTCTTTGGGTTTGTAGCAAGTTTCCATCCTTTTCTTTCCTCAACCCTTCTTGAGCCCCAAGTGCTTCTTCATCTGCTCACCTTGTTTGAACTTGTAATGGTAGAAATTGGTCCAAAATGCCTCAAGATGTCACTTGGTTGTGATGACCCAGCTGAGGTTTTCCAGCATCCACTGGTAAATGTCTTCTGTGTTGCTCTGATGGATATTTTATGGTCTTGGTCCAGCCTGGATCCATCTCACCTGTACCAGGTGGGCAGGTTTGGCCAGTGACTTTCCACCGGTGTCCTGTCACCATGTCAGGAATGCTCCTCACAGGTTAGAAATAGGTGGGTTATCTGTCTTAGGGTCATGGTGAAACTTCTCACAGGGACACCATGGTGGTCTACAGTTCTCCTGGAGCAATATGCCCTTTGGGCTGTCTCCAGGAAAGCTGTGGTCCAGGAAAACTGGTCCATCCAAGGAGGCCACTGGACAATTTAGTCATTTCACTTCTGTTCCAGGCAGAATTCCTGTGGTTAATCCCAGCTGCAGGATTTAGTGTGTGATGCTATTAAGTTGGACCTTATTTTCCCAGTGCTGTGGATCTCATGTTCTAAACCTTCTCCCTGTTGTTGGTGCTTCCCAACTCCCCAGTAAAACCCATCTCTGGGCTTCTCTTTTTCCCCATTAAGCTTCTTAAACAAGCTCATGTTGAGCTTCTCATCAACCAACACCACCAAGTCCTTGTTCCTCCTTCATATTTAGCTTTTTGTGGGGAAGGGGGAACCAAGCCCAACCCTTGGAGGTTGTCCTGGATCTGCATGTGTCTGAGAAGGCAGCTGGTGGGTTGCAGAGGCCAAACTGTGGTGTCATGTAGAAACTTCTGCTCAGAAACTCCTTGGCTGAGCTGATGAGGAGGTGAAAAATACCTGGGTCTGGGGCAGAGGGTGTTGATCCTCACTTGAAGTATAGATATGACCAGGACAGAAACTCCAGCTGGTGCTGGGAGCCTCAGGTTGTCCTGGAGGCTTCAGTTCAGCAAATCAACTGTTTGGAGAACTTGGGTTTGCAGCTGCTAACATCTCCTTTAGAGATGAAATGGTTTACCCTGCTTTGGAAGTCTTTTTGGGGGGTTATCTCACCTCTGTCCCTTGGTTGTGGCCCTCAAAAGATGCACAACCCAGGAGGCCTGGTTGAAAGTTTGGCTTCAACTTTGTGTGTGGAGGAGAAGAAGAGGTGTGGGACTTCAATTGATGTAGCCCTCACCAACCAGCCCTTCTCCACAGCTGCTCTCAGCTCCAACCATCTGCACCCTGCAGTGTTTTGAATTATTCCAAGGTAGATTTTTTTCCTTCCCAGCTTCTCATTTTTCATCATTCAGCTATTTTTGGTGACTGATCATTTCTAGTTAGTTCATCCATCATTTGCTGTCAGCTGTGGTACTGAATGAAGCTGGAGTTGGTGGAGCACTTGCTTTTGAGGCCCTCCAAATGCACGATGGAACTGAGATGATCAATTCACTCCTGTTTCCTTTTGCATGGTCTGGATTAAAGAGCCAAGCATGAAAGACCTGCCTGGCTGTCAAGGCCACCCCATTTTGGGACCCTGTGGAGACACCTGCTCTTTATAGGAAACCACTTCTGGCTTGAGAGCCAAAGATCTTCATTTGGTTTCACCAGGTGCAAGTTTTGAAGCTGTAGCAGAAGAATTTGGGTCCATATATATGATCTGGTGGTGGGAAACTGGGACTGGTTGCCCAGAGAAGCTGTGGCTGCCCCATCCCTGGCAGTGTTGAAGGGCAGGTTGGATGGGGCTTGGAGCAGCCTGGGCTGGTGGGAGGTGTCCCTGCCCATGCAGGGGGTTGAAACTGGATGGTCTTGAAGGTCCCTTCCAACCCAAACCATTCTCTCACCAGGGGACAGCAGATAAAATGGGTGATATGGTTCATGTAAAGAAACCAAAATACTTCTTATTCTTACCAAGGTCCATCTCCAACCAGTATTGTTGCCATCAGGTGGTCTTGATGTACAAGATGATGCTTGGGAGGTTCTTCCTCTCCTGATGTCCTTGTTTGGTGGGTGCCCTGCACCCAAGGCCTGATGTTCATGGGCAAAGAAACAGGACCAGTCCAGTTGGGAATCAACACCTCCACATCCAAGCAGCTCAGATCCCTCCCTGCCTCTGTGGAGAGTTTGTTCCCTGCAATTGTCTCACTTCACCTCTTGGTTTCATCTTTTTTCATGACTTCTTTGGTCCTTGGGTCTTGGTGACCTGGACATCATGATCTATCTTCACACCCTGTCTTTGCTGCCTGCTGGGGGAGGAACCACTGCAACCACCAGCACTAGTAGCTCATTAACAAGATTGGTACTAGCTCATTAACCATCTTGACCCAATTAGATGGTTTGTGTGTCCCAGAGACAAATCACTGTAATTGCCACTCCAAAGTGATTTCATAAACACCCTCTGATGCTGTTTGAAATGCAAAGCAGGGAACATGATTGGAATTTCCAGTGGGAAAGGCAGGTTGGAAAGGAAAAGCAGCCAATCATTTCCATCCCTGGAAAAGAAAAGCTCTTTGCAAGGAGTTGATCTTGTCCTGCAGGATCCAGATTTTTGGGTGGGGGGAAAA
The DNA here is from genome assembly GCF_000747805.2 of Chaetura pelagica. NCBI lineage: Eukaryota > Metazoa > Chordata > Aves > Apodiformes > Apodidae > Chaetura > Chaetura pelagica. The sequence goes on along the minus strand of NW_009952442.1, from coordinate 46,295 downwards.
AAAGAATGAAACCAGAAACAAAGGAAAGAGACTCATGAAACCCAAAAGGATTTGATTTGTTGGATTAAAGCCAGAATATTTTCCTCTGTATGTGACAGAGCCCAAAGGAACAAGGGATGGGACAAGAGGAAATGGGCTGCAGTGGTGCCAGGGGAGGCTGAGATGGGATGTTGGGCAGCATTTCTTGCTGGCCAGGGTTGTCAGGCCCTGGCCCAGGCTGCCCAGGGCAGGGCTGGAGTCCCCATCCCTGGAGGGGTTTCCAAGCCGTGTAGATGTGGTGCTGAGGGACATGGGGCAGGGCTGGCCTGGGCAGGGCTGTGCCTGAGAGGAGGTTGGAGCCAGGGGGGTCGGGCTCTGCTCCCCAGGAACAAGGGATGGGACAAGAGGAAATGGGCTGCAGTGGTGCCAGGGGAGGCTGAGATGGGATGTTGGGCAGCATTTCTTGCTGGCCAGGGTTGTCAGGCCCTGGCCCAGGCTGCCCAGGGCAGGGCTGGAGTCCCCATCCCTGGAGGGGTTTCCAAGCCGTGTAGATGTGGTGCTGAGGGACATGGGGCAGGGGTGGCCTGGGCAGGGCTGGGGGAACAGTTTGACTTAGTGATCTTTGAAGGTCTTTTCCAACCAGAAACACTGTCATTCTGAAAACTGCCATTTTCCTCCAGGAAGAGACTCCAACTACATCCAGTTTTTGCTTCCTTCAAGTTTTTGTGGTTTGGTTTCTTCTTCCTGCCCTCAGACCTGGGGAAATCCTCCCATCTCCAGTGGAAAACAGGCCCAGGATCTTCTTTCCAACCCCAACTCAGCAGCAGCTGCACCTGGAAAGCAACCACAGCTCTTTGATGCCTGACCTGGTGAAAGCAGGGAGAACATCTCAGCAGATGCCACCACTCCAGCAGGAACCCCAGTGTGAAGCAGCAAGAAGAGCATGAAGGCAATGACAACAGCTTAAGTCTTTAATCTTTCCCACACCAAAAAAAACCCCCACCACCTGAATCTCATCCAGCCACAAAACAGCATTGGAAGAGCTGGCCTAAAACAACAAGCTGGAAACATTCCATGCAGGATTGAACATCTCCTAATTGATGGAGTTCTCTTGTTTCATCTTCTCCAAGTAGGAAGGGAAATGGTCCATGGCAAGTAGCCAATGGTCAAGATTTCATTTCCTTTCTCCAAACTGGTCACTTCTTCCATTTGTCACAAAAGGTCTGAGGACTGTGTCCCCATCCAAAGCTGGCTGGGAAGTTCAAGGAGAAGTTTCTACCTGACTGGTTTGGTAAAATCAACAGCTATCAACTGGTTTGAGGCTCCCAAGAGGAAAGGGCATCATGGCAAAGACAAGGTCCCACTGAAGAGCACAGGGAAGATGTCACTTGTGAGGGGATTTCCCTGAGTGCAGCATAAAAAAAACAGATGAAGAATTGGCATCAACTCTTGTGTCAACAGCACTGAATGATCAGGGTCAAGAAGAAGAAGGTCTGGGTAAATGGAGTTTGATATGAGCAGATATTGTCCCTAAGTCCCTGATTTCATGGATACTTCTGCACAGAGAAAAGTCATCTGACTTGTGGGAAGCATCTCAGGTGAACTCCCATCAACCAAGACACCCACAGGGGCTGGAAAACACCACGGGATTTAGAGGGGACATCACTGGGGTGGGAATGGTCTGCTAAGGAGGGATATAGAATTGATCTGGTGGGAAAAGACCTTGAAGATCACCCAGTCCAGCCACTCCCCCAGCCCTGCCCAGGCCACCCCTGCCCCATGTCCCTCAGCACCACATCTACATGGCTTGGAAACCCCTCCAGGGATGGGGACTCCAGCCCTGCCCTGGGCAGCCTGGGCCAGGGCCTGACAACCCTGGCCAGCAAGAAATGCTGCCCAACATCCCATCTCAGCCTCCCCTGGCACCACTGCAGCCCATTTCCTCTTGTCCCATCCCTTGTTCCTTGGGTGAAGAAACCTCCCCCTTGCTACAACCCACCTGTCATCCCTCTCCCTTGCTTCCAGCTCCCTTGAAGAGGTGCAGAAGGTGAAGGTGATCTGTGCAGGTTCAGCTCAGGTCACAGAGGGGTGGTGGGAGATGCAACCAGCTCCAAGAAGAACCATGGCCATACCCAGCAACATGAATCATGCCCTGCAAGCAACAAGAGAAACAACTTGTCCCTGTCGAGTCTGCTAATACATATTTATCCTGTTAACAAGGAATTCATTCCTGAACAGAAAGCCTGGGAGTTGATTTATATCACAGTCCAATCAAGTCTGAACAAGCTGCTCAAATTACTTCTATAAATCAGAGTGATTTTTGGGTTTTGCTGTGGGCTGAGGAGAGAAAAAAAGGGAGCTGAGCAAACATGGCACTTGGTGGCTGTTGAGAATTAATAGCAGTTAATGAACAGGATGAGCAATGTTTTCTTCTGGAGATCATTAATAGGGCTGGGAATTGGTTTAGCATGACAACAAGGATGGTTCAGGATGAGGAGGGGACACCTTGGAGTGGCCTTGTCATCCTGAGGACCCAGGTGAGCTGGGTGGGTGCAGCAGATGGTCCATGTTCTCCAATTCCCAGTTGCTTTATGGTGAGCACCAGAAGAGATGTGGCTGTGGATGGAGCCTCCCCACCAGCATTGCCCCTGGAGAAGTCAATGGGTGTAGGACATGCCCAATTGGAGCTGTATCTCCCTAAAACAACCCTGTGGTCTGGGTGGGATGAACACAGGCTTGGGGGGAAGGTCCTCAACTTGAAATACTCACTGGGTTGTAGTTCTCAGAGAGTAAAACATGACAAGTTGAGCTCTTGGAGATGAGGACCAGAGAGATTTCTGGGGGCTTGAAAATCCACAGCAGAGACCATGGACTTGAATTCATGAGGCTGGAGAGTTTGTCTATAAGTGGAGATGCCACATCTGTCCAAGCTTCTTGTCTCAGGTGGGTTTGAGATGGAGAATGGGTTGGGAGATAAAAAGTGTCTTAGTTCCAGAAGTTAACAGAAGAACAGTGTTTGTCCTCCTGCAAATGTTCAGGTTTGGAGGGAAACACCAAGCAGTTGAGTTGTAAGTGAAGGGGCAATTTAGACCCAAGGCAACATCCCTTTGGGCTTTTTAAAGCTCCTTTTTTAACAGGAACTTGCTGGTAGTGGCTCTTGGCAGTGACCAGTTCTGGTTGTGATGAACAAGAGTCCTGAAACCAGATAAATTTGGCTGAAAAAATGGAGTCCTAGGGTTTGGGAGGGACCTCTGGAGATCATCAAGTCCCACCCCCCTGCTGCAGCAGGAACACCCAGGGCAGGTCACACAGAAACGTGTCCAGATGGGGCTGGAAAGTCTCCAGAGAAGGAGACTCCACAGCTTCTCTGGGCAGCCTGGCCCAGGGCTCTGTCACCCTCACAGCAAAGAAGTTGCTCCTCATCTTGAGCTGGAACTTCCTGTGTTGTCACTTGGGGCCGTTTCCCCTCGTCCTGTCCCAGGCACCACTGAACAGAGACTGGCCCATTCCTGACACCCACCCTGCAGGTATTGAGAGACATTCATCAGGTCCCCTCTCAGCCTTCTCTTCTCCTCACTAAACAGCCCCAGGTCCCTCAGCCTTTCCTCATCAGACAGATGTTCCAGTCCCTTTCATCATCCTTGTAGCCTCCCTTGGACTCTTCCCAGCAAATCCCTGTCCCTCTGGAACTGGGGAGCCCAGAACTGGACACAATCCTCCAGATGTGGCCTCACCAGGGCAGAGCAGAGGGGCAGGAGAACCTTGACCTGCTGGCCACACTGTTCTTAGAGCACCCCAGGATACTACTGGCTCTCCTGGCCACAAGGGCACATTATTGACCCATGGACAACTTGTTGTCCACCAGGACCCCAAGGTCCTTCTCCATGGGGCTGCTTTCTGGCAGGCCAACCCCTTATTATGCATAGAAAGAGATCCCTGCATCTATGAGAAGGTTTCTTGCTTTATTTATGTTTGATTCTAAGTTCCTCCTAATTGAGTCTCAGGTTTTTCATTCATCCAATGTGGAGAAGGTTTATTGACCCTATTTCTCCATGTTGTGAGCACAGAGGAACATCCTGAGCATCACATCTCATCTGCCTTGGATGAGTTGATAACATTTTGGCAAGAACCTTGGCAGTCTTGGTGGAGATGAGCACTTGAAGGACATCTGGTGGTGCTGGGAGCAAGGAGGGAGGGTTTTGTGTTGTGTTGCTTTTGCTGTTCATTGTTGTGTTGTCAGAGGAACAGGCACCTTCCTGTCACTTGAAGATGGAAATCCTGCTCAGTGCTGAGCAAATGAGCTCCTAGAGCCACTTAGAACTCCTGGTGCTGCTCTCCAGACAAAGACTGTTTGATGGCAGGTTGGAAAAGGTCCATGAGCAAGTGATGGTGTGAGCCTCAAGCTGGTGTTTGCAGAAGAAATGGGCTTTGTGTGCTCTAAATGCCCAGGTGGCCCAGAAGGCACCAGGATCCTGGGTTGTGTCAGCACTGGTGTGTCCAGCAGGAGCAGGGCAAGGATGGTCCTCCTGCTCTGGAGCACAAGGGTGAGGAGGAGCAGCTGAGGGAGCTGGGGGTGTCCAGGCTGGAGCAAAGGAGGCTGAGGGGAGACCTTCTGGCTCTGCAGCTGCCTGAGAGGAGGTTGGAGCCAGGGGGGTCGGGCTCTGCTCCCCAGGAACAAGGGATGGGACAAGAGGAAATGGGCTGCAGTGGTGCCAGGGGAGGCTGAGATGGGATGTTGGGCAGCATTTCTTGCTGGCCAGGGTTGTCAGGCCCTGGCCCAGGCTGCCCAGGGCAGGGCTGGAGTCCCCATCCCTGGAGGGGTTTCCAAGCCGTGTAGATGTGGTGCTGAGGGACATGGGGCAGGGGTGGCCTGGGCAGGGCTGGGGGAAGGGTTGGGCTGGGTGATCCTAAAGGGTTTTTCCACCCAAAATTCTTCTACAATACATTAGAGCTACAGGGCTTGGGTCTGTGGGCATCCCCCCATCCTCTCATTAATGCAGAATAAATATTTAGATACTGGGATCAGAGTCTTATTCAATGCAATGATTGATTTCTTATGTGTCTATTAGGTGAATGATTAAACCCTTCATTGTCTTTCTTGCTTCCATTAAGTTGTATCAAGTGATGAATGATCTGCCCTCAGGTGCACATCTCATCTGTGAGCAGCTGTCTGGGGGAGAAAGATTTCTGTTGAAATAGGATGAAGTGGCTGGTCCAGGATCATCCTGAGTTTGTGGTGAAGGAGAATGTCGTGCGTGTTACAGGCTAATAATTCCCAGGCTTTGCCTAAGTTTGAAAAAGTCTCAGTAGGAATTTTGACTCTCCTACCAATGGAAGGTCTCTTTTTTTTGTGTGTGTGGTTCTGTGAGGAGAGCAAAGCTTGGACATGGAGCTCCTGGAGAATCCAGAGGAGTCCCCGGAGATGCTGGGAGGGCTGGAGCAGCTCTGCTCTGGAGCCAGGCTGGGAGAGTTGGGGTGTTCAGCCTGGAGAAGAGAAGGCTCCAGGGAGACCTTAGAGCAGCTTCCAGTGCCTGAAGGGGCTCCAGGAAAGCTGGGGAGGGACTTGGGACAAGGGCAGGGAGTGAGAAGACAAGGAGAGTTGGTTTCAAAGTGAAAAAGGGGAGTTTTCTGAGATATTAGGGAGAAATTCTTTGGTGTGAGGGTGGTGAGAGCCTGGCCCAGGTTGCCCAGAGAAGCTGTGGCTGCCCCATCCCTGGCAGTGTTGAAGGGCAGGTTGGATGGGGCTTGGAGCAGCCTGGGCTGGTGGGAGGTGTCCCTGCCCATGCAGGGGGGTCTAGAGTGCTTTTAAGGCCTCTTCCATTCTATGATCCCACCACCCTCACACTAAAGAATTCCCTCCTCATGTCTCACCTCAATCTCCCCTCTTCCAGTTTTAATCCATTCCCCCTCATCCCATCCCTCCCTGCCCTTGTCCCAAGCCCCTCCCCAGCTTTCCTGGAGCCCCTTCAGGCCCTGGAAGCTGCTCCAAGGTCTCCCTGGAGCCTTCTCTACACCAGGACTTGTTGACAGATGATCATCAATTCTATCCAACCTTTGAAGGAGCTTAACTCCCCCAGGTGGTCCAACTTGACTTCATAACCCATTTTTCTAACCCAATAATCTGTGGGCAAGTTATTAGGAAGTGCCTGCAGGGGATGGAGCTGGGGAGAAGGAGGAGGAGGAGGGAAGGATTTCTGTCTCTGCCACTTCTGGCAGGAATGACTCCACCCCTGAGAAGGTTTTGTTTGGTTGGAAAGAGTCATCATGGGTTGATTTGAAGTGGAAAACAAATGGTGTTGCAGCTGAGGGGGATGAACTGGGGTGGCCCAGACTTCCCCTGCCAAGGGGTCAGGGGCAGGTTCCCAGTTGGGAGCAGCAGTTCTGCCTGGCAGGGGTGTCTGGCAGCTGAGGAATGCTGAGTTTTTTTGTCCCCAGGTCCTTCTAGATCATCCTGAGACACCAAACACCATTTCAGCCCAAGCCCTGCTTAACTTGAGGAGCCTCAGAGCTGCAAGGTTGGGTCATGGACTTGGATTGCACTGGAGAGCAGGGATTTCATCTCTTGGGCTGTGCACTTTGCCTTGAAGGCTGAGAACCTGATAGTGGATATTCCCTAAATTAGGGTTTTTCACTAGAATTTCATTTTTTTGCAGCTCTTCTCTGCTTTCTCTTCACAAAACCTGTATCACCAGGAGGTGTTTCTATCCATCCAGTGAACATTCCCCCTCAGTTTGGGGCAATCATGGGGCCACATCATTTTATAGATATATACTGAATATCTATTTTTTCCCTCCAACACAGAAAAGCTCAGAAATTCCCACCACAAAGAGCTCAGCAGCCTTTGAAGCACCAAGAAAACCTTCTCCACATGTTTTTTAACCCCATCTATTTTCATTCCAGCTACAACCTGCTGTGACCTCAGTCAGGTTTTGACCAGCAGGAAGAAATATTGTGTCTGAAAGGGCAGAGACTCTGCAAAAGGTGAGGCTGGAATCAATCCCCTGGCTCAGAACTGGGGTCAGATCCACTGGTGCTTTGGTGGGGCCAAGGTCCTCACCTCTTTCCATGTCTTCTCCTGTGTGGAGCTGCTGCCTCCCAGGCGTGGGGAGGTTGGAAATCCTCACTTGAACTTTCACTGTGAGCTGGGCTGACCTGTTGCTTGTGTCCTCTGGGGATGTGTCTCACATCTGGGAGGTGAAGGTGGGTGTTGGGCAGTTCCCTCCCTACCACGTGAATGGGACTTGGACATCCAGGGAAACCCACTGGACAGGAATGGTCCCACCATAGAAGTTTGTCCCTCCAGCCTGTCCATCCTTTTGTTAGAGTTTGGAAGGTTGGTTTTTGGCAGCAGAAGGAAACATCTCTAGCACACAGGAGCATGGATGTCACCTTGATCCATCAAGGGTTGACTTGGCTCATGGTCACTCCTTATGCCTTTTACACTTAATTGTTATGAGGTCACCCAAGGGCTTGGAAAAAGAAGTATGGACTTCTGAGGTCATGGAATGGTTTGGGTTGGAAGGGACCTGAAAGATCATCTAGTTCCAACCCCCCTGCATGGGCAGGGACACCTCCCACCTGCTGGTTCCACAGCTGAGCTCACAGATGAGACTCAACATCTCACCAAGTTGCTCAGACAACACATTTGCTCCCCATCCCCATGAGGACCTCACTAGGTCAATGAAAACCTTCTAAGCAAGCCCTTCAGCTGTGGCTCATGGGTGTCATTAAACACAACCATGTGGTTTTCCTGCCTCCCCAGATCCCTCCTGGCTTCCCAAAATGTCACCCCTTTGGGTTGTCACCCTTTTCTTGACCCAGATGTTGAAGCACTGAAAGGAAACATCCCTGAAGATCAGCCCTGCTGCCCTCATGATTGTTTCTAAAATGGGTTTCAACGGTCAATCAAGGTCATGCAGAAGGAGCTGATGGTGCTAATTCTCTACAGAAGGTCTTGTTCTGGTAGTGTCATGTGGTTGGGCACTGGGAAACTGGTGGGAATGGGCTGGGTTGTTTTACCCAGTGGTGGAAAATGTGTCTATGTGGCCACGCATGGGAATTATCTGATAAAAACATGGAGGTGATGAAGTGTTGGAGGAACAAAGGAAGAAGGTCTTCTCTGGAGTTTCTGTTGGAAACATTCCAGGTTTAACTTGGGACCTTGAGTTTTTCTTGGGGTTTCTTTTTGGTTTTGTAACTAGGGAGAAAGGTGTTTATTTTCTGGATGAAATGAAGTTCATTTTGATTTCTCTTCTTGGGAGCTGGAGATGATTAGAGACCAGGAGGAGGCACCTGTGCTGTGTTTCCTTTGCTTTTCATTTCCAGGGAATGGAGGAGGTGGTGGTGAAGGATGGTCAGGAGCTGGGAAGTGGGATTGTGAGGTGAAGAAGGAGCTAAGGGTGATCCCAGGGCAGCTCAGCAGCTCTTGAAGGGCAGTTGGAGACAAATTCTTGTTGGGAAGCATCAGGGCAAGAAACAGTGGCCAAAAATTGTGATCTTCAGGTCAAACACTGGAAACTGCTTCTTGGAGAGGAGGGTGATGATGAGCTGAAGAGGTGGCATCTGTGTCAGTGGAGGTTGCCAGGACTTGGTTAGGCAAAGACCCATCTGGTGGCCTCACTGTGCCCAAGAGCCCTGCGTGGAGCAGGAACCAGAGGCTTCCAGAGTTCCCTCCCCACTGATCTTCCTGTGCTCCTTGGATTTGGGTGCTGTTGTGATGTCTCCAGTCTCCAGTTTGAATCCATCTCCCCTTACCCTCGTTGTAACCCTGCTCCAGAACACCTCAGCCTGTGTTGGGTGGCTCTTGTCTGAGTGTTGAGGGGGTGAAAAGGCAAGATGAAGGTCCACGTCTCCTGCCTCCCACCTGCAGGAGGAGGGAAGAGGCAAAGGGTGGTAGAACAAGGAGATCTTTCACGTGCTGGGGAGATCTTTCTTGTGCTCCAGGAGGCTGCAGCACAGGTTGTCTAGGGATTTTTTTTCCCAGGGCTCATGCACACACTGACCCCCAGGATCCTGCTTTCTTAGCCCTGGGAATTCCTGGCTGTGGCCATGGGGTTGCCTGCGTGGATCCCACGTGTTGCAGCTTCCAAACCCTCACTTCTCCACGTGCTGGAAGGATGGTGGAGTGAAACTCCTCTGCCACGTTGTCAACACCCCCTGTTCTCAGCACTCAATTTCATCACAAACCCTTCCATTCATAAAAAAACCCCCATCCAACCCACCAGCTGAATGATGTTCCCCTCGAATCACACCCACGATTCCCCAGCTCATTTCATCCCTTCCCCAGGAAACCTTCACACCAAGGCTTGAAACACAAAAAAAACCCATGAAGGAGACTGGAAGCTGTTTGATTTATCATGTGATGAGAAGAATGGGTTTATTTGCTGAGAAGGAATTGGCTGATAATCTTCAAGGTTCTCATGATGGCTTGACTTTTGAGTGCAGCACAGGTTGTTTGGAAATGTCATGGTTACTTAGCAACCTCCACTAGTTTTGGAAACACTTTTGGGTTTGATTTCTTTCTTTTTTTGGCAGTAGAAAGAGGAGATAAACA
>NW_009952442.1:0-31998 GCF_000747805.2 Chaetura pelagica | reverse complement strand
GGGAGAGGACAAGGGGGGATGGATGAAAACTGGCAGAGGGAGATTGAGGTGAGACATGAGGAGGGAATTGTGGAGTGTGAGGGTGGTGAGAGCCTGGCCCAGGTTGCCCAGAGAAGCTGTGGCTGCCCCATCCCTGGCAGTGTTGAAGGGCAGGTTGGATGGGGCTTGGAGCAGCCTGGGCTGGTGGGAGGTGTCCCTGCCCATGCAGGGGGGTCTAGAGTGCTTTTAAGGCCTCTTCCATTCTATGATCCCACCACCCTCACACTAAAGAATTCCCTCCTCATGTCTCACCTCAATCTCCCCTCTTCCAGTTTTAATCCATTCCCCCTCATCCCATCCCTCCCTGCCCTTGTCCCAAGCCCCTCCCCAGCTTTCCTGGAGCCCCTTCAGGCCCTGGAAGCTGCTCCAAGGTCTCCCTGGAGCCTTCTCTACACCAGGACTTGTTGACAGATGATCATCAATTCTATCCAACCTTTGAAGGAGCTTAACTCCCCCAGGTGGTCCAACTTGACTTCATAACCCATTTTTCTAACCCAATAATCTGTGGGCAAGTTATTAGGAAGTGCCTGCAGGGGATGGAGCTGGGGAGAAGGAGGAGGGAAGGATTTCTGTCTCTGCCACTTCTGGCAGGAATGACTCCACCCCTGAGAAGGTTTTGTTTGGTTGGAAAGAGTCATCATGGGTTGATTTGAAGTGGAAAACAAATGGTGTTGCAGCTGAGGGGGATGAACTGGGGTGGCCCAGACTTCCCCTGCCAAGGGGTCAGGGGCAGGTTCCCAGTTGGGAGCAGCAGTTCTGCCTGGCAGGGGTGTCTGGCAGCTGAGGAATGCTGAGTTTTTTTGTCCCCAGGTCCTTCTAGATCATCCTGAGACACCAAACACCATTTCAAACCAAGCCCTGCTTAACTTGAGGAGCCTCAGAGCTGCAAGGTTGGGTCATGGACTTGGATTGCACTGGAGAGCAGGGATTTCATCTCTTGGGCTGTGCACTTTGCCTTGAAGGCTGAGAACCTGATAGTGGATATTCCCTAAATTAGGGTTTTTCACTAGAATTTCATTTTTTTGCAGCTCTTCTCTGCTTTCTCTTCACAAAACCTGTATCACCAGGAGGTGTTTCTATCCATCCAGTGAACATTCCCCCTCAGTTTGGGGCAATCATGGGGCCACATCATTTTATAGATATATACTGAATATCTATTTTTTCCCTCCAACACAGAAAAGCTCAGAAATTCCCACCACAAAGAGCTCAGCAGCCTTTGAAGCACCAAGAAAACCTTCTCCACATGTTTTTTAACCCCATCTATTTTCATTCCAGCTACAACCTGCTGTGACCTCAGTCAGGTTTTGACCAGCAGGAAGAAATATTGTGTCTGAAAGGGCAGAGACTCTGCAAAAGGTGAGGCTGGAATCAATCCCCTGGCTCAGAACTGGGGTCAGATCCACTGGTGCTTTGGTGGGGCCAAGGTCCTCACCTCTTTCCATGTCTTCTCCTGTGTGGAGCTGCTGCCTCCCAGGCGTGGGGAGGTTGGAAATCCTCACTTGAACTTTCACTGTGAGCTGGGCTGACCTGTTGCTTGTGTCCTCTGGGGATGTGTCTCACATCTGGGAGGTGAAGGTGGGTGTTGGGCAGTTCCCTCCCTACCACGTGAATGGGACTTGGACATCCAGGGAAACCCACTGGACAGGAATGGTCCCACCATAGAAGTTTGTCCCTCCAGCCTGTCCATCCTTGTGTTAGAGTTTGGAAGGTTGGTTTTTGGCAGCAGAAGGAAACATCTCTAGCACACAGGAGCATGGATGTCACCTTGATCCATCAAGGGTTGACTTGGCTCATGGTCACTCCTTATGCCTTTTACACTTAATTGTTATGAGGTCACCCAAGGGCTTGGAAAAAGAAGTATGGACTTCTGAGGTCATGGAATGGTTTGGGTTGGAAGGGACCTGAAAGATCATCTAGTTCAAACCCCTCTGCATGGGCAGGGACACCTCCCACCTGCTGGTTCCACAGCTGAGCTCACAGATGAGACTCAACATCTCACCAAGTTGCTCAGACAACACATTTGCTCCCCATCCCCATGAGGACCTCACTAGGTCAATGAAAACCTTCTAAGCAAGCCCTTCAGCTGTGGCTCATGGGTGTCATTAAACACAACCATGTGGTTTTCCTGCCTCCCCAGATCCCTCCTGGCTTCCCAAAATGTCACCCCTTTGGGTTGTCACCCTTTTCTTGACCCAGATGTTGAAGCACTGAAAGGAAACATCCCTGAAGATCAGCCCTGCTGCCCTCATGATTGTTTCTAAAATGGGTTTCAACGGTCAATCAAGGTCATGCAGAAGGAGCTGATGGTGCTAATTCTCTACAGAAGGTCTTGTTCTGGTAGTGTCATGTGGTTGGGCACTGGGAAACTGGTGGGAATGGGCTGGGTTGTTTTACCCAGTGGTGGAAAATGTGTCTATGTGGCCACGCATGGGAATTATCTGATAAAAACATGGAGGTGATGAAGTGTTGGAGGAACAAAGGAAGAAGGTCTTCTCTGGAGTTTCTGTTGGAAACATTCCAGGTTTAACTTGGGACCTTGAGTTTTTCTTGGGGTTTCTTTTTGGTTTTGTAACTAGGGAGAAAGGTGTTTATTTTCTGGATGAAATGAAGTTCATTTTGATTTCTCTTCTTGGGAGCTGGAGATGATTAGAGACCAGGAGGAGGCACCTGTGCTGTGTTTCCTTTGCTTTTCATTTCCAGGGAATGGAGGAGGTGGTGGTGAAGGATGGTCAGGAGCTGGGAAGTGGGATTGTGAGGTGAAGAAGGAGCTAAGGGTGATCCCAGGGCAGCTCAGCAGCTCTTGAAGGGCAGTTGGAGACAAATTCTTGTTGGGAAGCATCAGGGCAAGAAACAGTGGCCAAAAATTGTGATCTTCAGGTCAAACACTGGAAACTGCTTCTTGGAGAGGAGGGTGATGATGAGCTGAAGAGGTGGCATCTGTGTCAGTGGAGGTTGCCAGGACTTGGTTAGGCAAAGACCCATCTGGTGGCCTCACTGTGCCCAAGAGCCCTGCGTGGAGCAGGAACCAGAGGCTTCCAGAGTTCCCTCCCCACTGATCTTCCTGTGCTCCTTGGATTTGGGTGCTGTTGTGATGTCTCCAGTCTCCAGTTTGAATCCATCTCCCCTTACCCTCGTTGTAACCCTGCTCCAGAACACCTCAGCCTGTGTTGGGTGGCTCTTGTCTGAGTGTTGAGGGGGTGAAAAGGCAAGATGAAGGTCCACGTCTCCTGCCTCCCACCTGCAGGAGGAGGGAAGAGGCAAAGGGTGGTAGAACAAGGAGATCTTTCACGTGCTGGGGAGATCTTTCTTGTGCTCCAGGAGGCTGCAGCACAGGTTGTCTAGGGATTTTTTTTCCCAGGGCTCATGCACACACTGACCCCCAGGATCCTGCTTTCTTAGCCCTGGGAATTCCTGGCTGTGGCCATGGGGTTGCCTGCGTGGATCCCACGTGTTGCAGCTTCCAAACCCTCACTTCTCCACGTGCTGGAAGGATGGTGGAGTGAAACTCCTCTGCCACGTTGTCAACACCCCCTGTTCTCAGCACTCAATTTCATCACAAACCCTTCCATTCATAAAAAAACCCCATCCAACCCACCAGCTGAATGATGTTCCCCTCGAATCACACCCACGATTCCCCAGCTCATTTCATCCCTTCCCCAGGAAACCTTCACACCAAGGCTTGAAACACAAAAAAAACCCATGAAGGAGACTGGAAGCTGTTTGATTTATCATGTGATGAGAAGAATGGGTTTATTTGCTGAGAAGGAATTGGCTGATAATCTTCAAGGTTCTCATGATGGCTTGACTTTTGAGTGCAGCACAGGTTGTTTGGAAATGTCATGGTTACTTAGCAACCTCCACTAGTTTTGGAAACACTTTTGGGTTTGATTTCTTTCTTTTTTTGGCAGTAGAAAGAGGAGATAAACACGAATGGTATCTTTTTTTTTTATCATAAACAAGAGCCAAGGATCTATTTCTCCATTCAAGCAACTCGTTTGAGATGAAGGGGAAATAACTATCAGGGCCCTGGAAATGTTATCTGGGAAAGAGATCACAGGAAGGAACATTTTTCAGGGTTGTGAACCTGAAATGGAGCTGCAAGATGAACTGGACAGGGATGTGGTTATGTTTCAAAAGGACCATGTTCATCAGGGAAAGTGACATTTCAGTGCTGGGGCTGCATCTGTCACCAAGGGCAGGTTGGGCAGGTCAGGAGGGAAAGGGTTTGGGTGAGGCTTGAGGTGGCTGGTCCAGGATGGGAAGCTGAGGGGCACAAAGGGGTTCAGTCCAGTTGTGGGGGCAAGAGGGATGCACATTGGGCTGGAAAATGAAAAAGGGGGAGTTCATCTTCCCAGTGGGTGAGATCATTTGGAAGGACAATCCCTTGATGTGTTGATTTATGTTTTTTATTTAGATATAAATAATACCTATCATGTAATAAGGGAGACCTTAGAGCACCTTCCAGGGCCTGAAGGGGCTCCAGGAAAGCTGGGGAGGGACTTGGGACAAGGGCAGGGAGGGATGGGATGAGGGGGATGGATTAAAACTGGAAGAGGGGAGATTGAGGTGAGACATGAGGAGGAAATTCTTTGGTGTGAGGGTGGTGAGAGCCTGGCCCAGGTTGCCCAGGGAAGCTGTGGCTGCCCCATCCCTGGCAGTGTTGAAGGGCAGGTTGGATGGGGCTTGGAGCAGCCTGGGCTGGTGGGAGGTGTCCCTGCCCATGCAGGGGGTTGGAACTAGATGATCTTGAAGGTCCCTTCCAACCCATTTTATGGTTCAATGATCAAGTGTGTGGGTTCTGCTAGAGCTGAAAGGTAAAAAAGGTGGCAGGGCCACCTGAAGCTGGAATTTCAGGTGGCATCTGTCCTGGACCAAGTACTCTAGGGGAATTTGAGGTTCTTCTCTGCTGCTGGCAGTTCTGGAGGACAAATATCCAGGTGTTCCCCCAGCAGAGCTGCTGCTCCTTTGGCACAGGAGGATGTTCCAGATGATTCCATGATGTTTGATGTTGTTTCTCATTTATTTTCTCAGCATTGATGATGACCTCATTCCAGTGACTTCATCTCTCTGGAAATGAATCATCACCTCTAGAGTTTCCTGGGGACTATTTCCAGGTACCTATTTATTCTGTCCTTATTCAGCTTCAAGATGTATGACTGAGGGGCAAGAACCATTCTGATGGTCATGATGCAATCAACACCCATTCAAAAAGAACCACAAAGGTGTATATACCAAGAAGCTCTACAAAATTATATTTCCTCATGCAAAGGCTCCATATTTGGCTTTTTAAAGTAGATTTCTCCCCCCAGATCAGGTCAGTTCATGCTCCTTGGCTTCCTTCTTTCAGCCAGTTTCTATGACAATGCTTTGCTTTACCCCATGTCTACTCAGCTTCCTTAATCACATCTCATGAGGGAGTTGCCAGAAGGTTTTCTTCAAGCCCATGTGAACCATCTGGCCTGTTTACAGCAAGACAGATGAGAGGGAAAACCACCACCACCAAAAGGGGGGCAGAAGGGAGAGATGAGTTGTTCAAAGCCAAACAGAAGGTTGGTATCAGAGAAGCAGGGAGCCTGGCTCCTCTTCAGCTGCTGGTGGCATCAGGTAGCACTTCCCCTGCAGAGCCATGAGTGCTGGAAAGCAGGGAAATGCAGGTCAAAATGAGAACAGGATGGGGGATTAATGAGTAGGCTCATTAGTTCCTGGCTCAGCAGTCACCAGGCTGCTTTGGAACCCACCTGCTGAAAACAAATCTGCTGTTAATGAGGGACCTGCAGGTAAGGATGTCATTAGAGGCAGCTTAGGTGGAGTTTTCTGGGCTGTGAGCTTCTCTGAGCCTTGATTTGCACAGAGGCAGGAAGGGCAAGGAGGAGCAGGGGAGGCCAAGGGGATGGTGGTGGAGAAACTGGGCAAAGCTGGGGGTGATAGAAAAAGCTCAGGTGCCCGGGGCAGAAATGTCTGGTGGCTGGGAGGGACCATTTGCTTCTTCTGTGCTCCATATCCAACCAGCTCCACTGGTCTGCCCAGGTGTCTGTTGTGCTTTGCAGGTGAAGCCACCAGGGCTTGGGCTGGAGGAACCTCCCCAGGCTGAGGTGGGGAGGCTGCAGGAGAAGCTGAAGAGAGAAGACAGCCTGGCTGTGGATCAGCCTCAGGTAATTTGTGGCTGGACACACCTCTGCCTGTCTTCTGATGTTTCCAAAGTGCAAGAGCTTCCCGGAAAACGTGTCAAAAGTCGCACAAGAGAATGAACTGTCACCTGTGCTGTGTTGGTTTTGAAGTCTGAGCTTCCAGAGTTGAGCAAGGAGATGATTCTCTCATTATTAACCAGTTTAAAAAAATGTTTCTAGTCCTGGAGAAGAGTGAAAATGGCTTCAAAGCATCAACTCTAGAAGGTCACACGTGGGAAAGCAATGTAGATGATTCCTTCAGTCCTGAAGGTTGTTGGAGGTCTGTGGGTTGGAGAAGAGCAGAAAAGCCCCCAGGAGGCAGTTCCCATGTCATTCTGTTTCCTGTGGCTCCACACATCTCTCAGGGGAAGAAGAAGGACTCATTTATTTCACCTTTCTGGTCTTCCTCAGCCTGCCAGGTCCAAATGAACACGTGGCTGGACTCAAAGGGTGGCCAAGTTTCTGCCCTGTGGGGACTGGTCCTGGTTCCTTCAGAAAGCAAGGGCTGGCAGCAGTGGTCTTCTCCAGTCCCATGGTGAGCTCATTTCTTGGCACTGAAGGAAATGCCAGCTTCTGGCTGGTTTGGAAGATGAATTTTCACCTCCTGTTCTTGCCCAGGAGAGTCTCTCAAAGGGCATTTTACACTGAACTTTCCCTCCTTCTTGCCTGGTAGATGTTGTTGCAGATTTTTAGGAGCAATGGAGCAGTCCCTGGTCCAGACATGAGACTGGATCTGGATTGGTATTTAAGAACAACCTCAAGGCTGTATTTTTCCAGCTGTCCAAGTTGTTTATCCTCTGGAAGGCAGTGGGAGCTGGATTTAGGGCCAATCACTGGTGCACCAGGATGGATGGGAGGGAGGAAACTTCAAGTATGTGCCCTGTGGTGGTGTGAGCATGGGATTGTGCACCTTCCTAAAGGGCAGGCAGGTCCTAGCATGTTCCACCTGCCCTGCAGGGCCATCTCATGAGCCATAGCATGGAGACAGGATGGTCTGAAGCTGTTCCTGATGTGTTCTGCTCCACGGTGACACCAGGTTTGTAGAGAGCCTGAAGGCATCTTTGGAGGCAACACTGCCCTGTGGACCCTTCAGACCATTCTGAAAATACCTCCAGGTATCTTATGTGTCCAGCTCTGGAGTTTTCAGCCCAGGATGGACACAGACCTGTTAATGGGTCCAGAGGAGAGAGACAAAAATAATTCAAAGGATGGAGACAGGCTGAGAGAGTTGGAGTTCTCCAGCCTGGAGAAGAGAAGGTCCAGGAAGACCTTGTGGCTTTTCAAGACATCAGTGAGGCTTAGAAAGAAAGATGGGGACAGACTTCAGAGCAGGGCCTGTGGTGGTAGGACAAGGGCTGATGGGTTTATACTAAAAGAGGGGAGATGCAACCTAGACAGAAGGAAGATATTTTTTATCCTGAGGGTGGTGAGACCCTGGCCCAGGTTGCCCAGAGAGGTGGGAGATGCCTCATCCCTGGAAACATCCCAGCTCAGGTTGGACAGGGCTCTGAGCAACCTGCTCCAGGTGCAGATGTCCCTGCTCACTGCAGGGGGTTGGACTGGGTGGCCTTGAAAGGTCCCTTCCCACCATTTGGTGATTCCAAGTGCAGCCCCATGGTCTTGCTGCCCAAGGGAGGTTCTTGCAGGGACTGTGTGAGGACTCTAGTGCAGATTGAAGGCCTAATGAGAACTGCAGGACACCTTGGTTTGGAGATCTGTCACAGACTGGCCAGGGATGTGCATTTGGGTCTGGTTTCCTGCCAGCCATGAACACCAAAGGGCTTCATTTTTGCTCTGTGCATCATTCAGCTGATCCATCCAGACTGGAGCAAAGGAAGAAGAACCCACCACCAGAATGTCCAACTCCCCCAGCAAGAAGGATGGAACCAGGACCTACCACACCATGGTGGAACTCTTGGTGGTCAGAAGCCATGAAGAAGCCAAGTAGGATTTGAACACAAGTAGGAAAACCTCCACCTTTCTTGCCATGTGTTCATTTTGGTTGGGTACCTGAGGGCTGGGGCCAAGCCTTGCAGGGTTGATGGTGAGGTTGCAGCCAGCCATCCTTCTTCTCTGCCTTTCCTCAGACACAGAAGGCCTTGAGTTGCAAACCTGAGCCAGGAGAACATTCATCTCAACCAGGTGGGAAGTTCCTGCATGTTTGTGTCAGTGGGTCTGGTCCAACTCACCAAGGTAGGATCCAAGAAAGCAGCCAGACTTTGTCCTCAGTGCAGGAATTCAGAGAATCCCAGACTGGTTTGGAAGATCATCCAGTTCCAACCCCCTTGCCATAACCAGGGACACCTCCCACCAGCCCAGGCTGCTCCAAGCCCCATCCAACCTGCCCTTCAACACTGCCAGGGATGGGGCAGCCACAGCTTCTCTGGGCAACCTGGGCCAGGCTCTCACCACCTTCCCACCAAAGAATTCCCTCCTCATGTCTCACCTCAATCTCCCCTTCACCAGTTTGAATCCATCCCCCCTCATCCCATCCCTGTATTTCAAAGCCATTTGGTCTCCCCAGATGCTCAAGGCTCTCAGAATCCTCCTTCACCTCAGCCAACTTTGGGTTGATGTTTCCCTCTAACCTTCCTCTCTCCACCTTCAGCTGCTGACACCACCTCCTCTTGCTTTTGACACATTTCTTTCTGACTTTAGCCCTGCCAGGACATTTGCCAGGTTCCCACAGACAGCTGGGAACCTTAGAAGATCCCATGTGGAAGCCAAGTCTTGGTGCAGGTGGTGGCCCAACACCCTTGAGGCCACCTGAGCAAGGTGCAGGAGCTTCACTCTTAGGTTTGATGAAGAGTTGGTTCCAGCTCTTCACAGATGTGATTCCTGTGGACATTATGGGATGTGGGCTGGTCTAATAGTAACCTAAAGGATGTGGGGCCAGACTGGAAGTGCAAAGAGGGAAGACACTCCATCTGCCTGAGCCAAGTGAGGAGGAGGAAGGTCCCTAAGGACATCATGTTGAGGAGATCATAGAATGGTTTGGGTTGGAAGGGGCCTTAAAGATCATTTAGTCCCAACCCCCTGCATGGGCGGGGACACCTCCCACCAGCCCAGGCTGCTCCAAGCCCCATCCAACCTGCCCTTCAACACTGCCAGGGATGGGGCAGCCACAGCTTCTCTGGGCAACCTGGGCCAGGCTCTCACCACCCTCACAGCAACTTTCTTCCAAAGGAGATGCTGCAGGGGTGTCATTCCAAATCACAACCTACACCTGGAGGGGTGTGGGCTGGGAGTAGTTCTTGCTGGTCACAATGATGATGTTTCCAAAGAAAGGAGAAGCTCCACTTGTCAGATGTTTGCTGCTTCCCCCTGAATGCACTGCAAGAGTCACACAGGGACATGTCATCCTTGAGGGAACATCACCCTTGTGGAGGCAAGGTCACCAGCTGGCATGAATCAACTGTCACCTCAGCTCTGGTCAAGGGGGTGATGTGAATTTCAGCTCCTGACTTCTCTCATGATCTCTGCTTGTTGCCTTCACACCTCGTTGTGTCTTGTCCTTTCGCCCTGTCTCCTTCTCCACCTCTGCTCAGGGTGTGGACCACGGGTGGTCAGACCTGGCAAGGAGCTCTGGGGCTCCTGGAGGACAAAAAGAAATGATCTGGCTGTGAAGGCAGGTGGGGATTTAGAAAAAACTGGGCTTGGGTTTTGCTTTGTAGGAGCTGCTTGTGATGGTTCAGCTCCTGCTGTGCTGTGGTTTTGGGGGGGTGTGACACCATCCCCTGGAACCCCAGGTCTGAGTGTGGTTCCTGATCACAACACGGGGTGAATTTGAAGGGATTCTTGCTGTCAACAAAGAAGGCTCTAAACCAGAAGCCACAGAGCAGGAGGCTGCCTGAAAATGAAGGCACAAGGAGGGGGGGAAATGAAATCAAATGCTCCAGCACAGAAGATCTGTTGAGAAAGGACACCCAAGCCCACACACCCCACCACAGGATCCAAGCCCAGCAGGTCACTGAGGCAAGCAGGGATGGACACAAGATGCACTTCTCCCTTCTCCATCCCAAGCACCTCTTCTGGCACCAAGCCACCCATCTTCCTTCCCAGTCATAACCTTTCCTGGCCAGAGCTGCTCCCTTGACACAGCTCTGCTCACAACCACCTCAGGATCTTTCAGCTCAAGAACTCATTTCTTCTGCCACAACCCAAAGAGCACAGCTATTTCCAGCCTGTCTACATGATTGTTTTTCCAACCAGGACCATTTGCAGAGCTGAGCAGGTGGCATCTGCTCTGGGGAAGGCACCAGGTCACCAGGAATAGGAGGCAGAAGTAGTAGGAGACACAAGGAGTTTTCACACCATTTCCACCAAGACCAGATGGCAGAGAAGCAGCAGCAGCTGCTGGAAGAGCAACTGAAGAGCCTGAAGACAGGAACTTTTGCAGACATGACCCAGAAATTAGTTTTCAGCTTTAGATCTGTTGCCCCAGGTCTGCCCTGGGGTCTTCAAGCTCTCAACCCACTGATGATCTTCTCCCAGAAACAGTTAATTCCAGGAATCTTCATCTCTTTAGGGAACTTTTCCTTTCTGTCTTCTATTGAAGTCCATGGGGCTGGGAAAGTTGGGGGGTTCAGTCTGGAGAAGAGAAGGCTCCAGGGAGACCTTAGAGCACCTTCCAGTGCCTGAAGGGGCTCCAGGAAAGCTGGGGAGGGACTTGGGACAAGGGCAGGGAGGGATGGGATGAGGGGGATGGATTAAAACTGGAAGAGGGGAGATTGAGGTTGGACATGAGGAGGAAATTCTTTGGTGTGAGGGTGGTGAGAGCCTGGCCCAGGTTGCCCAGGGAAGCTGTGGCTGCCCCATCCCTGGCAGTGTTGAAGGGCAGGTTGGATGGGGCTTAGAGCAACCTGGGCTGGTGGGAGGTGTCCCTGGAGGGGGACTGGATGATCTTTCAGATCCCTCCCAACCCAAACCATTCCATGACTCCACGCACCCCAAGCCCCCCCTGCTGTGACCCAGAGGCCCTTCCATCTGCTTCCCCTTCTCCTTTCCCGGAGAAGGTTGGGGGGCAGGAAAAGGATCTTTCCCATTTCATTTTCATCCTTTTCCCTTTTATGATGGCTGGAACTGGAATCAAATAAGCCAAACTGGCCTGGTTATTATTAGAGGTGATAATTTGCAGCCCAAGCCCGTTGCCACGGAGACGTGAGAAGCCCCCGAAGAGGGAGGCTTAATCCTGAGGTGATTTTTTCAATAGCACCAGCTGTCCCAGGGCTGAAAGGCATGGCAAATGATGCCATTATGGGATGGAAACGGGCAGGCTAAGCTAATTATGGGTGGGCTGGGAGGCACAGGTGTTGAGAGAAGCCTGGCCAGTTTGCTCCTCAGCAGGGTTGGCTGGGGAGGGGGGACGCGGCGGGAGCCCCTCATCTCCATCACAAAGAGGAGGGGGGGGGCTGAGGTATCCCTGCCTGCTCCCTGGAGAAATGCCTTGATTTTTCCTTTATGCCCTCTTTCCTAATGGTTTTTGTGGTTGTTATTTTGATGGTTATTCCTGGGAAATGGTGCTGGGAGCTGGGGATGCACCAGGGACGAGCTGGCGCGGGGCCGCCGAGGCCTCAGGGCGCAGCCTTTTTTATTGCCCAAAAGCTCTTTCCAGCCCCAAAAGTTCAGCCCAACAAGGTATTTCCAATTCAGTGGTGTGGTCTTTTCATACCAGGCAGATCTGCTGGTGTGCCTTTTAGGTTTTGGTGCCCGACTGGCCTGAAAAAACAACTCGTGTCCTTTCGTCTCGACTCGTGCCCTTTTGCCTCAACTCTTTGTGACTTTGCCTGGTTGAAACCTTTGATATTTCTGTTTTTCTGGATGTAAAGGGTGAGTGCAAGAGCAATATGTACAACCCAAGTGGTTTGAGGTGAGAAAATGAGCAAGTTATTCCCAGCAGAAGGAGGAATGTGACACAGTTTCTCGGCGAGGAGAACGTTTGGTTATAGGTCGTGTTGATGTGTGTGTGTGAAAATGCTGTTGCTTTTACTGAGTCATTCTGTGCTTCACGTCTCAAAAGCTGCTTTTGAACTCTCAAGCAGGCTTTAAAGTACCTGTTTTGGGTGCTGTAACACTTCCTGAAATATGTCAGGGCCTTCTGATGTTGTGATTGTAAAGCAGGTGAGGCTGGGAAGGTCGTGGCTCCGCTTTGCAGGTGAGGAACTTGTTTTGGAAGGCTGGGAACTCAGTGAAATTACCCCTGGCCATGTTGAGGAGCTGCTGGTGCTCCCAGAGTGGGAACTCAGTGCTTAATCCTTGTGATAGGTCCTGCACAAAATGCCCTTTCCAGGAATCCAACCATCAAACCCAGATGGTTTGGGGATTGGCACCCACGTCATCCAAGACAGGAAACGTTCACGTTGTCAAAAATGAGGCTGATTCTAAGAAAACAAACTTGAGGCTTGAAAAAAGTGGGGGTTTGAAGCTTCATTTATTTATTTTTTTATAGAGCTTAATCATGGATGTTGATGGAAAAAATATTTTGGCAAGTAAAAAAACAATTTAATTGTGGCTCATGGGACAAAGAAGCTTTTTCTTTGTTGCAACTGGGATGAGCATCCCCCTTGTCCCCCCCTCCTACAAATACATCCCAGAAAAAGATGTTGTCCCTGCACTTTCCTGGGCCCCTGACTCAAAAATCTGGTGGCACAGGGATTTGCTGCCAGGTAGTTGCTTTTCAGGTGTGGTTTCAGCAGGTCTGGGCTAGGTGGGGTTGTTGAAAGCTTCATGGAAAGCTTTTAGAAAGCAAAGAGGATCCACTGGAGAGCAGAGCGAGGGGAATTTGCTTTGCCACAGATGATGTGTTTGCTGTGGAAATGTGCTCTCTCTCTCAGCTGGAGCTTTTCAGCTGGAAGAATAAAGGGTATCAGGGCTTGGGGTGTGTGCTTCAAAGCCTAACCAAGTGGTGTGGTGTGTTGCATTCTTGTTTTGTTACAGCTTTATCAGAGGGCTGAGTCTGTTGTGAAGAACCCGTGACCACGCAAGTGTCCTGTCAGATTATCTTGGAAGTGGAATCCGTGGGGTATTTCAGGCTTCATCTCTCTTTCTTTTTGGCTGTCTTTCACAAGAACACTGCAGAATGTGAGGGAGGGTTGGGGTATTTCCCCCCCCCTCCCCCCAGGGTTAACAACCACATTTCCTAGTGCAACCTCTGCTCTTCTCTCCTGTCCCCTTGGAGGGAGGAAAGATCAAGTTCAGGATAGGTGATTCAGATCAACAGCTGAGACCAGTTTCTCTTACACACTTGGGCTGCTTTTATAGCCTTTCAAAGAGGAAAAATAAAAGGGCAGGTTGTTAAATGTCCAAAAAGTTCACACTCCATAACTTCAACTTGGCTGCCATGGCCAGTTACTTGTCTCCCAAATAATAACACCCTCGTGGATTCATGACCTTGCTGCTGGGATGGAATGAAGAAGTAAGAACCACTGTGGTTTTGATGGACTGGGGAGCACAAATATATTCCCAGGGCAATAAGATTAGGGCTGGGAAATGGGAGGACTCACTCTGTGCTTGCATATCCCTGGCACTGGAAGCACTGACAGCAGTTCCTTTTGGACGTTTGCAGGCAGTGCTGCTGCCAGTGTGGGTTGAAAGGTAGGGTTTTGTGCTCTCCCAGTTGTAACTGGGACTTACTGGAGCTGCTGGAGAGAGTCCAGGGCAGGGCCACAAAGGTGATGAGGGGACTGGAGCATCTGCTCCATGGGGTAGAGGAGATTGAGGGGGGGGTGTGTGGCCATAAACACTTAGAAAAACCCAAAGGGGGTGTCAGGAAGGTGGGACCAGTCTCTTTTCTGCAGTGTCCAGTGACAGGACAAAGGGCAATGGGCACAAACTGGGGCATGGGAGGTTCAAGTTCAACATAGGAAAAGATGCCTTTAGTGTGAGGGCAACAGAGCCTTGGGCCAGGCTGCCCAGAGAGGTTGCAGAGCCTCCTTCTCTGGAGACTTTCCCAACTGATCTGGGGGTTGTTCCTGTGGGATCTGCTCTAGGGGATCCTGCTCTGGCAGGAGGGTTGGATTAGATGCTCTCCAGAGGTTCCATCCAACCCTGACCACTTTGTGACCTCCTCTGTCCTTAACAACAACACTGCAGTTCCCAAATGGCCCTCAGCCAAGCCTGCTTGGGCTAAACTTTGGGAAATACTCCTGGCTTGGGTGTTTTTAGGGAGGCTGTGGAGTGAGAATTCTGGGTCTCTGGGAGGCAGGTGTGCTGGGGGTGTCAAACTGTGCAAGCAAAAGCAGCTTTCATAGCTGTGCAGCTCATGATTTGGAGTCAAGAGAAATCTTAGCTTACAGTTGTTGGGTTTTTTTTCCCCTCCCTGGCTGTTGTTTTCCTCTGAATTATTGACTGTGTGGTTTGTGTTCAAATGGGAACACCTGAAACAAGTAGGAAGGGAGCACGACAGGAGAGAAGGCAGTGGAGAACTGGTTTGGGTGGGTTCTTAGGGGGTTGATCAGGGCAGATTCTGGGCTTTGAAACCAAGTTCTTCATCGTGGTGTTGCTTTGCTGCTGTGTCACATGTGGGCACCTGGAGAGCTAAGGGGGGGGGAAAAAGGATTGCAAGCTGTTGTTGGGGCAGCAAATGCTCTTTTCCTGCCCCCTTTAGTGTTCAGCCTCATGTGTGCTGTTCTTAGCACGTCCTTGGGAGGTTTTGAGTTGCTGGATAAAGCCCTATGTTCAAAAGCAAGGATGTTTCATTGTCAAGAAGCCAAAAAATGGAGTAGAAAGTGATGAGGTGACGTGGGGAGGGGCTGTGATCCTGTTAGGGGCTCCTCTGTCTTGTAACTGCCCATGTGTGGGAAGTGGGAATTGGCCCTTCCAGACCTTTGCTGACCTCAGTGGGTTGGCACGAGGCTCATTCCATGGGAAGAAGAAGAAGAAGAAGACCAAGGCTTTGTGTGGATGATCAACTGTGTTTGGTGCTGGGGGATATCCCCAGGGCCTCATCCCTGCAGGCTGCCTCAGCTGTGCTACTGTCCTGCCACCCAATTCTGCTCTGTGCCCAGCTGCCCTTCAGCTGCAGCCCCATCTGGGGAAGCCCAGGGAAGGCAAGGGCTGCCCTTGCAAATTAGAAAGGGCTCCAGGTGCCAGATTTCCTTCCCAAGTGCCAAGCCAGCCAGGGGGGACTGTTTTGTGGCCGAGCTGAGCTCTGATTTGGTGCTTAAAAGTGCCTGGGGAGAAATGAGGGGGTTTCCTTTGAAAAGGAAACCCAATTCATGGTGCTGTTATTGTGGTGGCTCCTCATTATTGGGTCTTCTGCTGATTGCAGGCAGCCTGAGAAGCAATTATGGTTAAAATGAGCAGTGAGAGCTTGCAAGGGATGAACTGGGGCTTGCCAGGTAGATGGCAGAGCTAGAAGGGCTGGGCAGTGGTTAGTGTTTAATTTGTCTTTGCTTACACATGAATAATTGCTGCTAATCAGGAGGATGTTCTGCCTCTAGATGTGCTTTCAGTTCATTACTCCTCTGGGCACAGCACAGGTGGGAAGAATGAATCCATTGAGTCATGTTGCTGCTGGGTTTGTATCATTTCCTGTGCTAGGAGAAGCTGCTGAAGCTGCTTCTGCTTCCATTTTTGAGCCTGATGTGGAAGGAGAAACCCTGGAAGGTGGGATTCTTTGCAGCAGGGTGGGTAGTTGTGACCTCTGCCAAGCCAAAAATCTCTGCTCTTTAGTTTTTTGTCCTGGTTGGGGGGAAAAAAACT
Organism: Chaetura pelagica; assembly: GCF_000747805.2. Lineage (NCBI taxonomy): Eukaryota > Metazoa > Chordata > Aves > Apodiformes > Apodidae > Chaetura > Chaetura pelagica. The sequence goes on along the minus strand of NW_009952442.1, from coordinate 16,090 downwards.
GCAGCAAGAATGGTGGGGTTTGTGCCCTAAATGCCACTTCAGTCCTGGTGGAGGAGGATGCTGATAAACAGGACTCTGATCACCCTCAGGGAGGAATAGGGCAGGTTTTAGATTTGATGTGAGGGCAGAGAAAACCTGGGAAAGGCAGAAGGTGGTGACAGCAAAAGAGCAGGTGTTGGGAGGCTCCTGCCTGGTGGCTCTGACACCTCCTGTGATTTTTCTGCCAAGTGCTTGACCTCTTCCTGCCCAGTTAACCCAGCTGGAAAAGCAGGGAGAGAAAGCAGAAGCCTCAGTGAAACTCAGCTGGCACATCTGAAGCCTCCTGGGAGCAGGGGTTTCCAGAAGGGGTGCTGATGTTAGATGTTCCTTCTTGAACCCTTCCTGGCCTGGTGCTTCGTGCCTGCCAGCCAGAGGTGAGACTCAGCACCAAGAAGCACAGAGAAGCAGTTTTGAGCCGAGTTCTCTGCTCAAACTGCCTCCAAGTCACCCCTTAGTTGCAGCTTGGCAAGATTTCCTTCCCTCCTGAAGGCTGAGCCTCTGGAGGTTCAGTTTTCATTGACCCTGTGGCAGATGTTTCTTGCTTGTCATACCTGACACGGGCTTGACTTGTCTCAGCTTTACAAGTTGAAACCAGCAGATTCCTCTCATTTCCTGGGAGCAAACACATCCAGCCCAGGACCAGCTGCTGGTAATTGAGGCTGAGGTGCCCCTGCAGCCTGGTGCACATCCCCAGGGAGCTGAAAATAATGACAGCTCAACTGCAATCACTGTCCCAGCCCATTGCTCGACCCCCTCCCTCATCATCATCCTTTCTCTTGGGCTATTTAATCTGGTTTTTCATTGGAAATGGGCATTTCTGGTGAAAGCCACAGCTTTCTCATGTGGTGGGGGTGAAGCTGTGGGGAGCTGCTGGGCCAGAAATGGGGGGCTGGTGTGTAAAAAAAACCAGCCTTCATGGCTCTGCCTGAAATCCAAGTGGCACATTCACGTGGCTCAGGCTTGTGCTGCTTTTGTCTCTTCCCAATAAAACAGTATCTAATTTGTCCCTGGTTGGTTTTCACCTGCAGCCTCATTGACAAGACAGCTGAGAATGGAGTTGTGGCTTCCATTAAAACCAGAAAGGGCTCTTGTGGTACAAGGGGGGGGGGGGGTGACAACTTGAGCAATAAAATGGTTTGAAATGAGCTCTTAGCTGGGTGGAAATAATTGTGGCAAATAGAAGGCTCACAGCAGGGCACCTCCTTTCCAGTTTGCAAGGGACAATGGCATTTAAATGCTGGGCAATGCAAGTGTCCCAAACCAAAGTGATGGCACAATTGAGGCTGAAACCAGTGGGACTGGTGAACAAATGCAGTGTGAGCACATTTTGTGTGGCTCTGAAGAGCACAGGGGGCTCTTCAGCTCTCCCTTGCTACATCTAGAGTCTGCAGGATGTGTTTTTCAGCTTAGCTGCATCACTTCCAGTCCCAGGGCCAGTTTGGGTTGGTGCTTGGAGCAGCCCAGAGTCCCAGCAGGGAAACTGGAGAGGTTGTATCTGCTCCAAAAACCCCTCTCAGACCTTAAATCCTGAAGGGTGAGGAGGGTGGAGGGGCTGAAAAAGCTGAGAAAGGCCCCCCTGGAAAAAAGAAGCAGCAGGAGTGAGGAGCAAGTTTATCCACAGAACAGTTGCTGGGTGTGTGGTCCTTCTGTGGTGGGAGTTTCAGCTGTGGGACATGAAAATGCACCTTCCTGCTCAGTTCATCTCCCTGTGTCCAAAGAAATCCTTCCCTTTTTTTTTTTTTCTGGGTGTGGAAAGATCCATGTTTAGCTGGAAGTGAGAACAATGAGGTTCCCTGCTCTGAATGGTTCCTGAAATGTTCAATCCTGCTGCAGTGGAGGGGAACTCAAGGCAGGGTATGTAGTGATGGGACAAGGGGTGATGGTTTAAAGCTAGAGAAGGGGAGATTTAGGTTGGAGATGAGGAAAAAGGTCCTTAAAATGAGGGTGGTGGATCAGTGGAACAGGTTGCCTGGAGAGGTGGTGGAGGCCCCATCCCTGGAGACATTCAAGGTCAGGCTGGATGGGGCTCTGAGCAACCTGGTCTAGTGTGAGATGTCCCTGCTTCTTGTAGAGGGGTTGGACTGGATGACCTTTAGAGATCCCTTCCAGGCCAAGCCATTCTGTGATTCTATCAGTGAGCAGTTGCTATCACTTGTGTGTATCCTCAGCATCACCTGACAAGCCCCAGGAAAAGCCCAAAATGCTTCCAAGGAAGGTTCTTTGGCACTTCTGATGTCCCCTGGAAAGCTGAACCTGCTTCTTTACTGCTCTCTGAGTGGCACCTCTGTGTTGTTCTTCCTCTATTTTCTTGCTGGTGTTCTGTTTTGATGGCTTTTTTTAATTCCTCCTTGTATTTCTAAGCTGATCTCAGCAAATTCTTGCCTTTCCTGGCTTAGGAGTCACAGAAGTTTGTCCTCGAGGGATGTGACCACCTTGTGCTGCTCTGCTGCACCTCAGGTGTAGTACAAGCCCTTCCAGGATAAATAGGAGGGAGGATTATTTCATGCAAAAGGTCAGCTTGAAAGATTCAGGAAGAAAAATACACACCTGGTGGGAAGGAGGAAGAAAACCAGTTGTGTTTGTATTGAAAAGCCTAAAAAAAATAAGAATATGGGGACATATTACCCAGAAACATTGACAAAGTAGGAAGGAAGAAGAAAACCAGTTGTGTTTGTATTGAAAAGCCTAAAAAAAATAAGAATATGGGGACATATTACCCAGAAACATTGACAAAGTAGGAAGGAAGAAGAAAACCAGTTGTGTTTGTATTGAAAAGCCTAAAAAAAATAAGAATATGGGGACATATTACCCAGAAACATTGACAAAGTAGGAAGGAAGAAGAAAACCAGTTGTGTTTGTATTGAAAAGCCTAAAAAAAATAAGAATATGGGGACATATTACCCAGAAACATTGACAAAGTAGGAAGGAAGAAGAAAACCAGTTGTGTTTGTATTGAAAAGCCTAAAAAAAATAAGAATATGGGGACATATTACCCAGAAACATTGACAAAGTAGGAAGGAAGAAGAAAACCAGTTATTGGAAAAGCCTAAAAGTATAATGATATGGGGAAATATTACCCAGAAACATTCACAGAATGGGGAGGAGGAAGAAAACCAGTTGTGTTTGTATTGAAAAGCCTAAAAAAAATAAGAATATGGGGACATATTACCCAGAAACATTGACAAAGTGGGAAGGAAGAAGAAAACCAGTTGTGTTTGTATTGAAAAGCCTAAAAAAAATAAGAATATAGGGAAATATTACCCAGAAACATTGACAAAGAGGAGTGGGAAGGTAACTGAGCTGAGTTTGCTTACTGCTCCACAAGCAGTGGTGGGACTGGATGGCAAGAATATCCCCTCAGGCCCAGTTGTGGCTGACCTGGAGGTTCATCCCACTCATTCTGCAGTCCAGACAGGTTTGTTTCATGCTGAACTCTTGGATCTCACTGGTCTGAGCCCCCTGGGACCCCCCTCTAGCAAATGTCTCAGCAGGGATTGTGTTCCCACGTCTCAACGCCCTGAAACTGGTTCTGGTTTTCTGTTCCCTCGTGGCACAAGGTTTGCCCTCTTCCCTCCCACGTTTGTTAAGAGCTTTCAGACCATCTCTGGAAGCTCCTTCTGGTCCTGATCTTGAGCAGCAGGCTCTGCCACCCCAGCTTGGAAGATCTCAGTCTGCTAGGAGACTGAGACAGTTGTGATCACGGTGGCAAATGTTGAGCAAAGCCCCAAATGTTCTCACATCTCTTGTTGCACTGAGCAAAGCAAATGTGCAGGCAGCATCAGTTGGTCCAGCTGGCCAGCCAGGGTTTCCAGCATGGAATGGGGAAGCTGAGACCAAGTGGAGTTGAACCTTTCATGCAGGCATTGCCTGTTGAAGTTGAAATACCAAGAAGATGTTGATCCATCATCAACGTAAGTGAAGGTTGGCTGGTTTGTTGGCTGGTTTTATGATGCTAAGGCAGCAGGTTCAGGACAAAGGAATCATTTGTGCAGCACAGGCTTCAGATGTCTCACAGGCTGAACTCATTCATGTTTCAAAACCTGATAGGAATTGCCTGTCATTTCATCAGTCCTCAGCTGATTGCTGAAACTCTTCAGCCCAACGTGCTGCAGGGCTGGGTTTTTTAATGGCTCAACAGGAATGATTTAGGCATTTGAGAAGCATTTTTTTCTGGGAAAATATTCCCTTTAATGATGATTTGCTAGCTGATTGTGGTGTTTGTGCATTCTGTGATTCCCTGGGAATGTCTAGCCTGGATTCCCTCTCCCAGGGCATCAGTCTCTGTGGAAGCAGGTGAGGCTTTTGTAGCTGGAGTCTGGGAAGGTCTCACACTTGAAGCAGGAGTTTGAAGTCCCACCTAGACAGCATGGGAAAGGATTAGGCAGGCTGCTTGTCACCTGAGCTGGCCCAGAGCACAGGGAATTGCATCATAAGGTGGGCACAGTGCCCTGGGCCATGGATGGGACAGTTAGACATGATAGTGAGAAGTGTAGGAGTAGCAGCAGAAATCTATATGGTTCCCTGGGTTCCTCTTCTAGTCACCAGGGAACTTGCAAGGAACCCTAAGAAGGGTCAACTGAATCCCTCTCTTGAAGAGCTTCTCCCCACTGACTAAGAAGTGGGTGTAGAAATGTATCAGGAGCTGGATCTTGGTGGGACTGGTTTGTTCTTTCTCCCCCAGCTGCCTGATCTTCTCCCTCTGTTCAATGGGATGATGGGGAAACTGGTTAAAATCTTTCTATAATGGGTCTGTTCTCTTTTTTTGGGGGGGGTTGTGTGTCCTGCTTGAGGACTTGCAAGATGTCATTGAAGTGCCATGTCCCAGCAGCTTTAAGGAGGCTTGACAGGAGTCATAATTCAGGCACCCAAGGCAGCCTGTGATCCTGGGGTGTTTTGAAGGGGGGGGGTTTAGGCAGCTCAGGCTGCACCCCAAAATAAAGTCCATTTTTCAGCTGGCTGGTTCTGCCTCAGGGAAGCTGAGATGCCAAACCAAAACCAAATAGTGTTTGTGAAGGGCTCTGAGCTTGGTAGAAAAGCTGTGAGGAGACACTTAATCCTGTCTTCAGGGGATTTAATAAAGAAAACCCACCCAGAAAATCCTATAAACAGGAGCACAGCAGCTCAGATGAATGTAAGAAATAGTGATAACCAGGAGCTCATCTCTTTTTGTATCACTTAATCACTGGGAGACATGGACAACATGGGTTGTGTTGGTCACCACTGATTTTACTCAGGCTGATGTTGTTCTTTTTGCTGTGGGGAAAAAGAAAACCAACCAACCCCCCCAGGAAGGTGGGCACGTGTCACTGAGCAGAAGTGTTAAATGCTGCTTGTTTTTTACCTCCCTCAGCTTGGAGAATTACAGCTCAGGCATCCTGTGGTCCCAGGATTGAGCCTCCAGGCTCATGTTGTGGTTTCAAGTGGTGCTACAGCAGCTCCAACAGGGAGGGACCATTTGGATGCTGCTGTGGGAGGAAGAGCTTGATTCCTGACATCTCCTTGGCAGGCAGAGGTGGGTCTTGCCCTCTGATAACCCCACCTGGCTCAGGAGCTCCATCCTGTCCTCTTGAGCTTGTGAACACACTTCTTTTCAGTTAAAAAAAGTGGTTGAACATGGTCTCCAAGTTTGGTACCTTGCTTGTTTTGCTGTCAGCTGAAGATGCTTCACCTTGGTCCCAGATGCTGCTCCTTGGTGAGGAGCTGGTCATGTTGGCTCCCCAGCTTGATACAGCCTGGTTTGTAGCTTGTCTGGGTGTGTGAATCCTCTGAGCCAAGTGGTATTTATGTCCCTTGAAGAGCAGAGGTGGAATCTGATCACTGCCTCAGGATGAAACTGCCAGGAGAGGTGGGAAGTGGCAGCTCAAACCACTGGTGGTTGGAGTGATGTTTCAGCTCTTGACATGCTGAGGGAAGGAAGAACCAGGTGTTGGAGGTGTCTGGGCTGTCCCTCCTTACCTTTCCAGGTAGATGGGAGCAGTGAGGAGTTGGGCACCTTGCCCCACAAGCAGAGATGTGTCACCTGGCAGTGGTTCTTGCTGCCTCTTCCACTGGAAGATGACATTTCTGATGTCCTCCAGGCTTTCCTGGTGCAAGGATCTCAGGGCCAGGCTGCTCCCTGCACGTGTTAGGAGGCAGAGAAAGGCATTTGTGTGTGAAGGGGAGAAGGCTGAAGGCAAAGGAAGGAGCTTGCAGGGTGTTTCTGTAGAGGGAAGTGATTTGAAACCAGCCAGTGGTGCTGGGGGGGTTGGACTAGATGATCTTTTGAGGTCCCTTCCACCCCCTGTGATGGATTCTGGGTGGCAGGGAAAGGAAACTGAAGCTGGAGAGATGGGACAGGGTTTGAGCTGGAGCAGGTTCTCCCACTGGTTTGAGTGAGTTTCTTGAGGCCCAACTTCAGATATGAAGTACTTGACTCATCATAATCCAAACCCACTTCTTGGAGCCCCTGCTTAGTGACAAGAAGATGCAGAGCAGGTTGTTTCCTTGCAGGCTGTTTCCTTGAAGGCTCCCTTGCCTCTGGGAAGCTTCTCTGCCCTTGTGCCTTCCTCCTCCTGAGGTTTTGCCCTCTCCCTGCAGGTCCCAGGGTGCAGGGAGAGGGGCTGAGTGGCATTGGGTGCCACACAGTGACCCCCATGCCCAGTGGCACTGAGATTGGGCATCTCCCCCTTGGCTGAGGAGCTTGAAGGACCTTCCTGAGGGGTCCCCCCAGGGCTCTGTGGTGTGGGATGTGTGCCCACCTTTGTGGGCTGCATCCCAAGAGGTCAGTGATGCTGAAGGGAAGGCTGATGAAATGTCCACACCCTTGAGGAAAGGGGCTGATGGAAAGCAGGAGCCTCAGCTTGCAGCTGGGTTGGCAGCCAAGACAAATCATCTGAGTCACCTTCCAGGGAGCCTCCCTTGCTCCATGGTCTGTGGATGGGCTCTGTGGAGACACAGAGAGGCACAGATTTGCATCATATGCTTATTTCATGCTAAAATAGGTAATAATAAGGGGTGAGAAAAGCCACCACTGAGGTCAGATGTGCAGCACCTCAGGGACATGCATCAGACTGGTTGTTTTCACCTTCCTGCTTGTCCCTCCTGCTGCTCTGGCCCAGAGTGGTCCCTGCTGTGGGGCTTGGGCTGAACATTTTGCTCTGGTTTGAGTAGCTGTCCTCACATCTTCTTCAGTATAACCAGTCAGTGAGACTCATGCCAAGGCACCATGGCCTGAATCTTTGGCTCTCTGCATTTTCCATGGAGCTGAAAACTTCTTCCATGCCTACACCCCAGGCTCTTGCTTTTTTTCTGCTCCCTGCTGGAGCATCTTCTTGCCATGGTGACCTGGGGAATCCTGGCCAGCCCTCAACCCTGCCAACATCTTTCTGAGTCATCCAGGGGAGGTTTAACCTTTACAACCAGTCCTCTGTTGTCAGATCAGATCCCTCAAATCTTCCCTGTGCTCTTCCTTTGTGAAGTGACCTTAAGAACCTTTAAAAGTGCAGTGAAGACTTTGTGGCAGTTGTCCAGCTTCTTCCTCTGGCTCTAATACCTTCTCATGACATCTAGAAAATAGAGAACAGAGCTCTTGGTCTCTCTTGCAAAGCTGTCTCCTGTTTCCAGGTGACCTGGAGCTGTCACCTCCTGGTTTAGCCACAATCAGTTGCCACTTCAGCATTTTTCTCCACTTCATCTTTTGTGTTTGTCATTGTCTAGGATAAAGGGTGATTGGATGGCTCTTCTGTTTTTTTTCCCTCCCATCCCTTTTGCATCTAATAATCATGGAATCATAGAATGGTTTCTGTTGGAAGGGACCTTAGAGATCATCTAGATCCACCTCCATGGGCAGGGACACCTCCCACCAGCCCAGGTTGCTCCAAGCCCCATCCAACCTGCCCTTCAACACTGCCAGGGATGGGGCAGCCACAGCTTCTCTGGGCAACCTGGGCCAGGCTCTCACCACCCTCACACTAAAGAATTTCCTCCTCATGTCTCACCTCAATCTCCCCTCTTCCAGTTTTAATCCATTCCCTCTTGTCCTCTCCCTCCCTGCCCTTGTCCCAAGTCCCTCCCCAGCTTTCCTGGAGCCCCTTCAGGCACTGGAAGCTGCTCTAAGGTCTCCCTGGAGCCTTCTCTTCTCCAGGCTGAACACCCCACCTCTCCCAGCCTGGCTCCAGAGCAGAGCTGCTCCAGCCCTCCCAGCATCTCTGTGACCTCATCTGGAGTTTCTACAGCAGCTCCATGTCCTTCCTGTGTTGAGGGCTCTAGGACTTTTGCTATAAAACAGAAAGGTTGTGTTTCCAAGCAAACCTGCAGGTTTCTAAGTGCAGAAGAAGCCTTGGGTGGGACCCAGGGATCAGCTGCAGGAGGTGAAGGGCAGAGCTGGCAAGTTCTCACCTGGCTCCTTAAGTTTTGGGCAGATGAAGCTCTAAAAATAACATTGAGCAGGATTGTCACACTCATGGGAAGAAATGGGACATATTGCAGGGTGTTGGAACCCCCTCTTTTCCTCATGGCAATCCAAGCAACATGGAACAGGCTGGAATTTGAGGCCACAGGGTTCATCAAGACCATGTTGGCTTCACCTGGACTCAACCAAAAACCTGCTCCAGAAACAAGGAGGACTGAGAAAGTTCTTCCCATGCATGACCAGGTCATCCCAAGTTGATTGAGTGGAGATGAAACCACATCTCCCTGTAGTTCCTTTGCTCTGGGGTGGTTTTTCTGGGGGTGTGTGGCAACTTTGCTTTGCAGGCATCTCTGTATAATTGTAAAGCCAGGAATTATGTTGCTCACTAGGGAGCTAAATGGTCCCAGAGATTGTTAGGCAGGGGAAATGTTTCCAGGCTGCTATAATTTTCAGCACATCCTATTTATGGCTGCAATTATTGGTTTGCTGTTAACAATCATTTGGCTCAGTGTTTTCTTGCCAGGTGTTTGCTTTGTTTAAACACCAGAAAATGTATTTCATAGCTGAAACCTTGGCCTTTCAAAGCATTTGCTTGCAAATGTGGCAACATTTAAAACCCTGAAATGCCTTTTGATGAGTTATTTCCCCCCCCCCTTCTTGTCTTGATCCATTGATAAGGAGAAAAACACTAACCTTGTGAAGCTCTTGGAATTCATCTGTGACCTTGTCCTGCAGTTTGGAGGGTGGCTGGAAGGTTTGTTTCTCTCTTCTGGCCTTGGGCAGCCCCTGTGGAGGTGGAATTTGGGCCCACAACCTGGCCTGGCAGGCTGGGAAGAGGTGAGCACCTCACTCCTTCCCACCCCCTGTGCCTGTTGGGCTGTGTTTGGGGTTGGGGGGCAAGAATTTGGAAGCTCCTCAGGAGCTCTGGAAGCCTCTAATGAAGAGCTGTTGGATTTACATCATGCCCAGCTTTGCCCTTGGTTTGGGCAGGGATTGGGTGTGTAGGTCAGTGGGACCTTCCTGCTGGGTTGGATGCCCCTGGTCAACCTGAAGTCCAGCCTGGGGGACATTTGGGTCTGCCAGGGCCAGCAGACTGAGGCATGAAGAGGTGATACCCTCAGGAGATGCTTGCAGATCCTCAGGGGAAGCCTAAACCATCCACCTCTGTGCACAGCAGCTGCTCAGGGGATGGAGTGACTCAACCTGCTCCAAGGGGCAAGATTTAGGGCTCTCCACCCTATGGCAAGAGCCATGAGATCTCTCTGCTGGAGAACATCATGGCCAAGAGCTCTGGGAGGTGATATTTTTGGTGATGCACAGGCTGGGACACCAGGAGTTTGACCCAATCCCTTTCATTTCACTTCCCTGTGCAGGGTTGACCCTCCCACCTGAGATTTTCTCCATGACCTTCACTAGGCCAGGGGTTTGTGGGCATGGGGACAGGTCTTGCTGCTTCTCCCACCACCTTGAGGTGGAGGGGATGGAGCCAGAGGCTGTTCCTGCTCGTGGAGGGCAGGGATACCTTCAAAGCAACATCATTCATGGTTTGAGTTTCATGCTGATTCCAACTGAGGAGTCCCCAGGGAGTCCCCTGCTCTACAGGGAGATGCTGGGAGGGCTGGAGCAGCTCTGGAGCCAGGCTGGGAGAGTTGGGGTGTTCAGCCTGGAGAAGAGAAGGCTCCAGGGAGACCTTAGAGCAGCTTCCAGTGCCTGAAGGGGCTCCAGGAAAGCTGGGGAGGGACTGGGGACAAGGGCAGGGAGGGATGGGATGAGGGGGGTGGATTAAAACTGGGAGAGGGGAGATTTATGAGATATTAGGAATAAATTCTTTGGTGTGAGGGTGGTGAGACCCTGGAACAGGATGCCCAGAGAAGCTGTGGCTGCCCCATCCCTGGCAGTGTTGAAGGGCAGGTTGGATGGGGCTTGGAGCAACCTGGGCTGGTGGGAGGTGTCCCTGCCCATGCAGGGGGGTTGGGACTGGATGATCTTGAAGGTCTCTTACAACCCAAACCACTCTGGGATTCTGCTAAACACCTTCTGCTCTTTGCATCGTAAATGATGAGGGATGCTAATGATATGCAAATCAAGGGAGGACCTTGGAGCTTCCCATGGGTGGTGTCTCCTCTGCAGAGAAACCAATGGACCCAGTGACTCATTTCCAAAGACTTTCTTCTCCCTGTCAACATTTTCTTTCCTTGCTTTGTGTTCCCCTTGGGATGCAGTGAATTTTTAGTGTTGTGCTTCCCCTGTTAATCATTGAAAAAGACATTTGGTTGGGGGGAGGGAGGGCCCTGCTGGGTGGCTGAGGCTTCTACAAAACTGGCTCCAGCTTGGAAAGGCAGTGGGATCAACTGGTTTCTCCCAGTTAGATGCCCTGTAGTAAAGACTGGGACATAGATTTTCAGCATGGGTTGTGACTTCATGTGTTCTGGAAGAGGCATCCATCAGGATCTTTACTGGGATCCACTGGGATCTAATAGTTTTCAGCTATGGGTTGTGACTTCATGTGTTCTGGAAGAGGCATCCATCAGGATCTTTACTGGGATCCACTGGGATCTAATAGTTCTTGACTCAGAGGGTAGAAGAGCCCTGGGACAGGTTGCCCAGGGAAGTTGTGGAGTCTCCATCCCTGGAGACATCCCAAGCCCCCCTGGGTGTGCTCCCTTATGATCTGCTCTAGGGGATCCTCCTCTAGCAGGAGGTTGGACCAGATGATCTCCAGAGGTCCCTTCCAACCCCAACCACTCTGGGATTCTGTGCTCCACCCTCCAGGAGCTGAGCTGCTGTTGGTTCCCTGCCCAGGGATGGACACATCAGCTTGGACATGGAAGCCTTTCCATTCCTAGAATGGAAGCTCCTGGTTAGAACAAGAAAAGGTTGAGATGGGATCTTCAGTTTGCTGTGTTTCCTTGAACCTTCCTGGATGAAATAAGGAGAGAAGCTCCTTTTGTGTGTTATTCTTGGTGTCACTAATTCCTTAATAAGAAGATTTTTGGATCTCTGTCCTTCTTCTGAACATTCTGGCTACTGGAGCTGGTATAATATTGAAGCAGTGTCCCAGGTGGCTCCTCTTCAGTTCTCCTACTCACACCAAGAAATGGCTTTAGCCTGGTGGGACTCCAGGTTGCAGTGTGGGTTCTTCACTCCAGGTGATGTTTCTAGTGCAGTGGGAGATCACAGGATCATGGAAGAGTTTTGAGTTGGAAGGGACCTTCAAGATCATCTAGATCCAACCCCTCAGGTTGTCCTCCCTCCAGGGACACCTCCCACCAGCCCAGGCTGCTCCAAGCCCCATCCAACCTGCCCTTCAACACTGCCAGGGATGGGATATCTACACATTCTCTGGGCAAATTCACCACCCTCACAGCAAAGAATTTCCTCCTCATGTCCAACCTACATCTTTCCTCTTCCACTTTCAATCCATGACATTTTCTTTTCCACAGATTCCCCCAAACCACCAGGATGTTTCCAGGACTGGGCCATGGTGGAGCTGCAGTGGGAATGTGCCTGCTCCCCTGTCACAGAGGATTCCCTTCCTTTGGTATGTCTTGAATCCATTTAGCTTGGCCTAAGCTGATTTTCAAACCATCATGCATGTGAAATGTTTAAGAAGGAGGTCTCTGCTGGCCAAGAGAACTCTGCAAACTCCTCCCTCTAGTTTCTCCAAGCTCCTGTTGACAGGCAAGGTGAGACCAGGCTCAAAAATCATCTTTCATAGCTGCTCTTTTTCCACCCCAAAGGTCATGGTGGTGATGGGCATTTCAGCCTCTGAGAGCCCAGAAAATCAGCTGGCTCTTCCCCACATGTGGGCTGGATTTGTTTGAACCCTCCTGCCTGTTTCTCTTGTCAATTCTACCCCTCATGTTCAGTAAATGGACTCTTGGAATATGGAGGAATCCCCTAAGTGGCTTCATTTGCTGCTGAGATGGAGGTGGTGTCTTGGAATAGAAGAACATCCTAGATTGCTTGAATTACATGGGTCACAGGCTTCTTTTTATGGTCCTTCTGCTCCCCTTCTCTGGACTCTCAGATTCTGGCACATATTGATTACCATGAGTTTCCTCTGGAGCTCTTCAATGATCATTACAAATGTTGGCTTCAGTTGCTTTCTCCTTAAGGAAGACTGGGCAGATTCTCAGAGAGCAACACCAGAGATGTCTTCTTCCTTGTGTGGTTTGGTGGACCTGGAGGTGGGGTGGTTGTTTTCCATGCCAAAAGCCCAGGAGAAACCATCTGTGTCATCCTTTCATCCTGGGATGAGGGGGGATGGATGGAAACTGGAAGAGGGAGATGGAGGTTGGACATGAGGAGGAAATTCTTTGGTGTGAGGGTGGTGAGAGCCTGGCCCAGGTTGCCCAGGGAAGCTGTGGCTGCCCCATCCCTGGCAGTGTTGAAGGGCAGGTTGGATGGGGCTTGGAGCAACCTGGGCTGGTGGGAGGTGTCCCTGCCCATGCAGGGGGTTGGAACTGGATGATCTTTAAGGTCCCTTCCAACCCAAACCATTCCATGATGGTGGTTCTGGCCCATGGACTCTGTCTCTTCCCTGCTAATCTTTCCATCCCTTTTTAAAACCATGATCCTCATGGAAGAGGAAGGAAGAACTCCAGGTTCAAGGGAGGTGATGATCTACATGCCCCCTGCCATGTAGGTGACTTTTCCCTCCCAATCCACAGGGAAGCAGAGCAGTGAGGCATTTTCTGGGGCAGGAACTGCTGGATGCCAGAGGGATGGAGCTTGTGGGTAGCACCAAACGTGGCAATTCTTCTTTGAGCCTTGTGTTCAGTCAAGGTTTTTCTGCTCACCAAGGAAAGCAGGAGACAGGAACTGTGAAGGTGAGCAGGTTAATGTATCTCCTTTCCTTCCCCAAAGGCTGGAAACACAGAACAAGTCTGTGTTTTGGGGACACAGGGAGGAAATTGGAGACTCTTCAGGTGTCAGGTCCTTGGGTCTCACACTGGGTGTGTGGCTGAAATGAGTGTGTGGGGCTAAGAGAGGTTTCTTCTTCTCCTTTCCCTGATGACAACAGCATTAAGATAGTCCTAAAATAAGACTTGCCTTTCTTTTTTTTTCCCTGTCCTAAAATAAGACTTGCCTTTCTTTTTTTTCCCCCCTGCAGAAGCTGCCACCTGTGATCCATGCCATGCAGGTCAAGGACTTCAAAGCAGCCCTGGTTGGGGGGGGGGAGAAGCTCTTTCTCTTTGCATCTCTGCATACAGAGCTCAGCCTGTTTGCAACCATCCTTTGATATTCCCTTCTCTTGGCTTCTCCCCCCCCCCCTTTTTGAAGACATCTGTTTCCAACTCAGCATTTAGGCCAGCCAGGGGGTCTCTTGATTGCACAAACGTGCTCCTGGCTCTCTGATTCAGCCTGTTAAGGAGCTCAGCCAACTACCATTACCATTTTAATGCTCCTTATTGGGTGGCACAGTCTGCTGCCTGGGAAGAAGGGAGTTCATGGCCCCACCATGTGCCCAAGTGGCTTGTTTGGCACGTGTGTTTGCTCAAGAAATCTTTAATTACCAGCCCTTTGTTTGCTCTGAGGTGGGGGATGAGGAAAACAAGCAGTAAACACAAGGATTAGTTGTCAGGTTTATCCTGCTCTGCTCAGGGTCTTGTTGGGGAATCACAGAATCCTGGTGGTTGGAAAAGACCTTTACAATCCTGAAGTGCAACTGTTAAGGTGCTGAATATTTCAGCTGTGTCACTGGTTTCTTGTTGCTGGGAAAAAAAGGGGAGGGGGGTGATGCTGCTGGATTTGATGTGAGAGTTAATGAGAATTAACTCAGTTACCAGTGGGGTTGTGTTGGGGGGTGGGATTGGCATAAGCTTTGGAAAGAAAAAGGGGCTTAAAAAGTCATAAATAGGCAAAAAAAAGGGATGTTTTCTAAGTGCAGGGCTTTGAATATGTTAGGCTAATAAAAGTCTTCACTTATCAACCACGTGTGTTTGCTCAAGAAATCTTTAATTACCAGCCCTTTGTTTGCTCTGAGGTGGGGGATGAGGAAAACAAGCAGTAAACACAAGGATTAGTTGTCAGGTTTATCCTGCTCTGCTCAGGGTCTTGTTGGGGAATCACAGAATCCTGGTGGTTGGAAAAGACCTTTACAATCCTGAAGTGCAACTGTTAAGGTGCTGAATATTTCAGCTGTGTCACTGGTTTCTTGTTGCTGGGAAAAAAAGGGGAGGGGGGTGATGCTGCTGGATTTGATGTGAGAGTTAATGAGAATTAACTCAGTTACCAGTGGGGTTGTGTTGGGGGGTGGGATTGGCATAAGCTTTGGAAAGAAAAAGGGGCTTAAAAAGTCATAAATAGGCAAAAAAAGGGATGTTTTCTAAGTGCAGGGCTTTGAATATGTTAGGCTAATAAAAGTCTTCATCTTATCAACCTGCAGCTAATGGGGATTATTAGTCCAGTTAGGATGGCAGGCACTTCTTGTTCAAGTCATGGGAAAGGCTCACTAATAGTGGAGCCAAAGGGATGCTGCTCCTCAGGAGGCAGGAGGGCAGGGCTGGGGAGTCAGGCCAGCTGGGCTTTGGGTGCTGGAGGTTCTTTGTGATCTCATTTATAATAATTGCAGCCTGATTTTTCTGCTCTGCACATCACCAGGCTTGCTGGGATGGGGGGACTGGGAGGAGAACTGCACCCATTGGAGCTCCAAAGGGCTGGCTCCTGGGCTTGGGGAGTGCTGGCAAAATGGAAACAAGACCTCCCAAAACATCAAAATCATCCTCATAATGGATAATCATAATCCTACAAGTGGTTGGACTGGAGAGCACAACACATTGTGCCAACTCAACCTGTGTGCAGCTTGGGTTAGAGGTCTCCAAAGTGTCTGGCAGGTGGAAGGAGGGCAAAAATAACCCCCCCTCCCCAGACAAAAACCCAACAATGAGAGTGGGTTTTCTTCCTGGAAAGATGAGTTTTGGATATGGGGAAGGGTAATGAAAGCAGCCAGGCAGGTGTAAATCATTTTTGCCCAGGTTTATGGCCCTGGCAGAGCAAGGTGTGACCAGTCCTTGGGCAGGTCTTGATCCCACAGTGACAGTGGCTCATCCTGGGGCTGGGTGGCTCTTGACTCCACTCTGGAAGTGAAGCTCCTGTTGCAGAGAGATGCATGCTAGGAGCATTTTCAATCTTTTCTGGGCTTACTGGGCTTGAAACAGCTGAATAACCTCCCATTAGGCTGCTTTTTTTTGGCTTCAGATGCTGTGGCTGGAAGCTGTGCTGGATGCAGCTCTTCAGGGAGTCATTTAGAGCTGGCACTGAACTCATCCAGGGGAATTTCTTAGCTCTCCTGCCTCTTATTTGTAGAACTTTTTGGGGAGTCAAGGAATAACATCTTCCCTGGGTAGTGGGAGGGAACAGCTTTGGGTTTTTGGAGAGGAGGCTCCTAGGGAAGAGAAAAGCCAGAAGGGAGGTGATGGGGATGGCCAGGGAGCTGAGTGGTACAGATGTTTGAAACAACATCAGCTGGTTCTTCTTGAAGGGTTAACAAAGCCTTGGGTGGGTGGGGGAAGTTGAAGAGCCTGGGTAAAAAGAGATGGAGGTAAAAACCAGGACTGAGACCTGGGCAATTGCAAGGAGGATGAGAGGAATAGGGTAGGGGGAAAGCTTTGCAAGGGGAAATGGTCTTCAGAGGAGGCCCCAGAGATGCTGGGAGGG
>NW_009952441.1:2512982-2545165 GCF_000747805.2 Chaetura pelagica | reverse complement strand
AATTCCCAAGGCTCCTATTCCTGCAGCATGTCCTGAGAAACATGACATAAAGGAACCAAGGAACCAAGGAACCAAGGAACCAAGGAACCAAGGAACCAAGGAACCAAGGAACCAAGGAACCAAGGAACCAAGGAACCAAGGAACCAAGGAACCAAGGAACCAAGGAACCAAGGAACCAAGGAACCAAGGAACCAAGGAACCAAGGAACCAAGGAACCAAGGAACCAAGGAACCAAGGAACCAAGGAACCAAGGAACCAAGGAACCAAGGAACCAAGGAACCAAGGAACCAAGGAACCAAGGAACCAAGGAACCAAGGAACCAAGGAACCAAGGAACCAAGGAACCAAGGAACCAAGGAACCAAGGAACCAAGGAACCAAGGAACCAAGGAACCAAGGAACCAAGGAACCAAGGAACCAAGGAACCAAGGAACCAAGGAACCAAGGAACCAAGGAACCAAGGAACCAAGGAACCAAGGAACCAAGGAACCAAGGAACCAAGGAACCAAGGAACCAAGGAACCAAGGAACCAAGGAACCAAGGAACCAAGGAACCAAGGAACCAAGGAACCAAGGAACCAAGGAACCAAGGAACCAAGGAACCAAGGAACCAAGGAACCAAGGAACCAAGGAACCAAGGAACCAAGGAACCAAGGAACCAAGGAACCAAGGAACCAAGGAACCAAGGAACCAAGGAACCAAGGAACCAAGGAACCAAGGAACCAAGGAACCAAGGAACCAAGGAACCAAGGAACCAAGGAACCAAGGAACCAAGGAACCAAGGAACCAAGGAACCAAGGAACCAAGGAACCAAGGAACCAAGGAACCAAGGAACCAAGGAACCAAGGAACCAAGGAACCAAGGAACCAAGGAACCAAGGAACCAAGGAACCAAGGAACCAAGGAACCAAGGAACCAAGGAACCAAGGAACCAAGGAACCAAGGAACCAAGGAACCAAGGAACCAAGGAACCAAGGAACCAAGGAACCAAGGAACCAAGGAACCAAGGAACCAAGGAACCAAGGAACCAAGGAACCAAGGAACCAAGGAACCAAGGAACCAAGGAACCAAGGAACCAAGGAACCAAGGAACCAAGGAACCAAGGAACCAAGGAACCAAGGAACCAAGGAACCAAGGAACCAAGGAACCAAGGAACCAAGGAACCAAGGAACCAAGGAACCAAGGAACCAAGGAACCAAGGAACCAAGGAACCAAGGAACCAAGGAACCAAGGAACCAAGGAACCAAGGAACCAAGGAACCAAGGAACCAAGGAACCAAGGAACCAAGGAACCAAGGAACCAAGGAACCAAGGAACCAAGGAACCAAGGAACCAAGGAACCAAGGAACCAAGGAACCAAGGAACCAAGGAACCAAGGAACCAAGGAACCAAGGAACCAAGGAACCAAGGAACCAAGGAACCAAGGAACCAAGGAACCAAGGAACCAAGGAACCAAGGAACCAAGGAACCAAGGAACCAAGGAACCAAGGAACCAAGGAACCAAGGAACCAAGGAACCAAGGAACCAAGGAACCAAGGAACCAAGGAACCAAGGAACCAAGGAACCAAGGAACCAAGGAAGGAACCAAGGAAGGAAGGCAATTTAGAAGAGGCAGACACTGTGCCTTATTGCTTTGCTAAACAATGTTGTACAATGAGTACAAGAACGGACAAAATTAAGAGCTGTCTCTGCTCCTTGAAACTTACTGTTGGTGAGGATTCTGGCTGACATACCTGTACAGAAAATCTCCCTGGACATGGAACAATGATCCCTCTCCAGATTTTCTTAAGCATTTCTATAGGACTTTCTATTTACTGTTATTTATTTTAAGGAAGACTATGGGGTCAGAGAAAATACTTTTATTTATACAAGTGTGCTAAGTCATAACATCTTTTAAAGTTTTTCACTGCCTCTTCTGGACAGATCATCAAAAACTTTGTCACTGTTCCCCTTTTTTGCTGTTGTTGTTCTTTAGCTTGCTTACAGTCACTTTGATTTTTTCTAGGGCTATTTCTTCTTAGTTAAATGTAAGGTTCTTCCTTTTCAGCTCTTGTCAAACTCAGTTTCTAAGGGTAGCCCATCATGCAGCATGTGCGTGGTCCAAGAAGTCAGTCCATTCTGCAGGGGATGTTGGAATACTTTCATGTGTGCTCAACAGCTCAGTGTTGGAAATACTGTGGATGAGTTTTAGCTTTTGGCTCTCACCTTTTCTGCTTATTTATCAATATATGCTTCTTCCACTGACTGTTCAATGTCCTCAACATATTTACATCGGTGCAGCACAATGGCAGAGCTGTCTCTGAGCTTCAGTGGCCTGAATTAAAGAACTTAATTAAAGAATCCAGTCCAGACTATTATTAGTCCTCCCACTTAGGGGACTGAGCCGAGCCTGGGGACAAAGTATGAAATTAACAACCTCACCCCTGTCATGAGAATGAAGATGAGATCGTACCAAGCTCATCCTCAGTACTTGCCCTGCTCCACACGATGCAGGAAGACAAGGCAACTAGGAAGACAGCTAGCATTTCCAAATCTGCTTTTACCATGTTATTCTCCTATTTACTTTTTCCTCTTTAGAAATGTTACTAACAGAGAGCTGAGGTATTAGACCTTGGACTGTATTTACAAATAATGAAGCCATTTTTCTTCCACTCTTCCAGCCACATGGTTTCAGTGGATTCCACTGTGGTTTTAGTGACTGTATTGATGTACCATATGGCACAAAGTGAGTTTTGGGAAACAAAGACTGTTGTTTGGTTTGGTTTCAAGACTAACATAAATTAATGTGCAGCATATCACAGCCTGTCAGGGAGAAACCAAGACAGACTCGGACTTCCATAGCTATTTGAGAGACTATTCTGTGTAGGTGAGGACTCCGTGAACATGGAATACACTTTTTTAACATGTTTCAGTTTTCTCTGCTATCTCTTATGCAATGATAAATGATAGAACAGTCTCAAGAATTTTTTGTGAGCATACACTCCAACAATTGAAACATTCTACAAAAAAATAACTTTCTAAAATGACATTTATATTGGGGGTATACTCTGCTGGTCAACAGTTCAATTCATATTGGGAATCCTTAAGAAGTCATAGCCAGGTCTGAAATAATGAAACAGACCATGTTGCCTATCCAGGCTTTTAAAAACAACAGAGCAAGCCAAGAAAAGGAATAAATAAATAAATAAATAAATAAATAAATAATCAAGCTCTGTGTTTCTAGCATAAAACATCTGTATTTTATCTCATGTACCAGATGATGAAATTACTTTGGAAGCTACGAGACACACTAGTGTAAGCTTGATTCACCAAGTGAATATACACACCCTTTCAGCTGTATTAGGCATTTTGTAAGTTATGTTCAGCTCTTCGTTTTGCCTGTTCACTGCAAACACCGCACCCTGAAAACTTGTTCATTCCTCAGTTACATGGTTTAGTCTACTACATTCTTCTGAAAAGAAGAAAAGGGAAAAAATGTGTATGGAATGTGGTCTGTTTCTGATGCAAACTCAAAACAGAATATGTGCTTCTATACATGAAGATAATATATGCTGTAGTAAATTACTCTGCTAAAAAGCAGCTCGTTCTGTTTGCTATTACATACCACCCCCAATAAAAAGAGCAACCTCCCACAAGTAACCATTGACCAACTGCACTCATCTTGCATATTTTTCTTTTTCTACATACAGAGTAAAATAAAAACAGTAAAAATGTACTTATTGAGGGGAAAAATATATTCAGGCTTTAAAAGGATTATTTTAAAAGACCTTAATGCAGTATATTATAAAGATCTCAGAATATGAAACAGGGGTGGGGAAAAAGAAATGGGTTGGGCAGAAGATAGTAAAGAGCTATCGTAGTCTTCCAAAAGTGAAAATGTTATGACATTTAGAGCACAGAATCAGAGCATCATGAGAAGAGCATCATCCTTATGTGAAACTTCAGGTTGCTAAAGACAAGCAAAAATTATTAATTATCCCATATGTTCTTAGGCATACCAACTTCATATTCTAGCCATTTGTTTGTAAAGTAACACTATGGTTGTTACAAGATAACTATATTGGGAAGTAATCGTTAATGGGTATTGTGATTTACTTCTCATCAGTCCTATAGTTTATTTAAATTTGAAGTTCATATACACCTTCAAAATGGGATAGATCTATTATTTTATTACATATGTATATTGTATTCATTACATTTTACCATGTCTATGTAATTCTAATTACCTCATGGAGATACATAACCTGTTTCTTTGGTTTTATCTATGGCTGTATCCATTTTGCAAGGCCAGTACCATGTGCAGAATAAAATCTAACTAAGTAGCATCTCAGCTAGATCACATTAAAATCACATCTCACTACATGGTGTAAAAGCTAGACAGGTCACTTTCTAAAAACAACACACTTGCAGTTACAAACAGCTTAATTTGCCTCTGCATTCTTTACTTCAACAATTGTTCCACACTCCAACAGTGAAATATACTGTAAAAATACTCTCCATGAAGAGGTAAATGGTCTAGACATTAAGAGTGTTAGAAATCTACACAAGGAGCTACTTTGATAGCAACTTAAAAATACAATTTTTTAACCGCCCCTATTACTATTCTAAGTAAGATTTTAAAAAAAGAAAAATAATGTTTTACCAGTCCCAACACCTGCTGCTTACACTACCTGGCCATAAGATCCATAGGGAGCAGACAGAGCAAGATGAACAGCATGAAGAGAATGAGTATGTAATAGTAAGAACTATTAAAATGCACTTGTGATTTTAAAAGAAATTATGAAGGGACTATAAGGTACTTCAAATGTTATTATGTTTCAAGGCATGTCTCTTTAGATAGCTCTGCAAATATGTTCACAGGTTTTATACGTGGTTTTGTGTTGTTTTCTTTTAATAAACTTAATCTTTTCCAGAAAAATTGGTGGGCATATAAAGATGACCTCACATATTTCCACATTGACCTGTGTTTTTCACCCTGAACATTGTTGAGGACTCATTTAATCTTTCTTTAAAATCAGATTGAAAAATTCCAAAAGCTCCAAGTAAGATCACTTAAGCAGAAGGAAAGGAAATATGGGGACATTTTGCAAAATTTAGTTAAAATTTCTCTCATTTTTTCCTTTACTTCCTTCAATAAACTCTGCCATTGTCTCATGTATGCTGCACAAGTCCAAATGAGAAAGAAAATAGAAAAAAAATTAAAATTGTCTTCCGCTGCCCTTCCAGTTTGATAATCCTTTTAACATGCAAGGGCACTACGGTAACTTCAGAGCTGCACTAAACCTTAGCTCACAAAACGGCACAGTGTTATTCAGTTTCTCAACTTCTAGGAAGGAACAGGAGAGACTTCTCTGGGTGTATGTCAAAGTTGTTACTCATTCTGACAAATACAGAACAATCAACGTGACATTGAGTCAGATTCTGGCCTGAACAGAGTTTAAATAGACAACATTTTTATCTTTAGAAAAATAAAATAAAATAAAATACAGGTCAGTAGGTCTGAATGACTCAGTAGGTCATTAATACCTTCAAAATGTATGAAAAGGTCATACATTTTGGCCTTTAAAAAAAAAAAAAAAAAAAAAAAAAAAAGGCAGAACAGTGTAATAATAGTATACAGTGTTTCTCAAAGTTTATGTCCCACTTTTAGAATATGCTGAATATGGATAGTGAACAACTCCACATCACAGACTCATGGCTTCAACATTCACAAGTTTAATTTGCAAGGAGCAAATTAAGGAGCTACAGACTGATATTTTAAAGGAAATCTTGCTAGAACCTCAAGTACCAAAAGGAATCATCTAGGAAAAAGTAAAATACAATCCTACAGTTAATACTAATAAAAAATAATAATAATAATTAATTGTAAGATTTCTTCAGTCAATACTAAAGTTGGGTATTTAAGAGCTTATATTTGACTGGAAAACAAAAGGTTGTATCCCATGCCCACTATAAGGAGCCCAATTCCTTGTGTACATTCCCCTCTGGTGGTGACTAGCAAATATTACAGCAAATATTACAGAAAACAGCAAACGCTGTCAAAGGAGTAAGGATTAAATGCAAATTAAAAGTACTTCACCAAAAAAAGATCTTTCTTTTTACTTTTAAGGCTAGAAATGTTTTTGAAACAATGAACTCGTTTAAACATCCTCCAGCAGTAGTTTACCAATTCTTTGCTTAACCTTACCTTCCTGCTACTTATTTTTTATATAACACTACTTCTCTTGCTAGGACCCACGTCCTTTTCCCCTGGCAACACATACTTCATTAATATTTCTGGCCTGCTCTTTCACACACATAACTGGTATTAAATTGCAGCACTTAAAATTACCCAGTAGGGATTTAAAAAAAAACACAACCACATCAACCAAAGAAAGGTAGCTGGATGCAAAGCTACTGAAAAGGGAAATTGACATTGGTATTATTTACTGCATGTTTAGAAAAAGGCCAACAACATTTCAGCGAAAAAAATCAGAATTCTGCCCTGATAAATTCTGAAGGTTTATCTAAGCAACTCATGGAGGAATGGAGGATGCAAGCAGACTTCAGGAGCAGATGGCCCTTCTTTCAGACAAGATTCTAGAGGCAAATTAAAAACAAACAAACAAACAAACAAACAAAAACCAAACACAACCCTACATGGCCATGCAATATATCATCAACTATTCAAAGATCTTTTTTCAGAGAGTGACAAATTACTTGTTTCTAAAAAGGAAAAATCTTAGGATTTTCAAGTTGATGGGGATCTTCTGTCAAGAGCAGAAAAAGAGAGAAAGTATGTATATTTAAGGGTAGGAGAATATAAAAACTATTAACACCAAACATCAAGCTTTTCCAGAGCATTCTTTCTAGTCTTACAGATGACATCAGGAAGGATACTCCTTATGGATGTGTTCAGTAATGAAGAGTCAGGAGAAAATATGAAGTTAAGGAGTAAGTTATCAAAAAAAATATATATAACAGTGAATTTCTGCATTTCACATGAATAAGCGATGGTCACCAACAAGTTACTTTGAAGATTATTTGGATAAACAAACTGAAAATGTTTGTGTGCAAGTAACTTCAACTGCCCTCTATATTCAGGAACATTCAAATGGCCTAGAATCATTTTGGAACATCAGGACGTAACCTGAAATACAGATAACAGGTCTTCAGCAGGGGAAAAAAAAACAACGTTAGGAAATACATCAGCAAGAGACAGAAAAGATCTAAACTCACAGGACCTGCTATTGCAGAAAGGCTTACAATATATCCATATCCACACAAAGAAAAAGGCTAAGAAAAGTTGAACAAAAATGCTTCTTCTCCTCAAGAAGGGTGAAACTCACAGGTAACAAAAAATAGTATTATAAAATTATAACTCTAGCTCCTCACAACCTAAACTATAGTTATATCTATAGATAGATAGATAGATAGATAGATAGATAGATAGATAGATAGATAGATAGATAGATAGATAGATAGATAGATAGATAGATAGATAGATAGATAGATAGATAGATAGATAGATAGATAGATAGATAGATAGATAGATAGATAGGAGCCCCAGCACCCAGGCCAGAGTTAAATTGCTGATTCCAGAATATGGGGCATTTCATGTCTCCTTTAAGTAGCACTAAACTCACTTCACACCCTGAGGTCTCCTTGTATCTCCCCAATCCTTCGTCAGTACCTACCCCTGTGCTATCTTCTCACCCCTGCAACTTATCTAATAGTAAATCCCTCCTCCTCTTGGGCTCACAATGCTTATACATCACTTCCACATTTTCCTTTTCCAAAAGCCAGAAACTTGCACCTTCCTCACTTGTTCTTGTCTTTCCAAAAAGCTTTTCCAGAGGTTTTAATTTCTGCACACTGATGTTTACCTGATACTATACTCCTTAGGTTCAGTTACGGTCAATAAAAAAACCCAAGCTCAGGGTTTTTATGTTAGCTGCTTAGCAGTGCTTGAGGATGCACATCTCAGAATTCCATTTAATGCATTCTCTATCTCCATAAAGCTTCTGTACCTTTGAAGCTGAAAATTGTCTTCAGGTAGTACTCTACTGAAATACTGCTCTAGGCCCACTTGTCTTGGTCCTCAATAGGTCTCTGACTCACCATGGCCACCAACAATTCTGTCTACTGAATCCAGTGCTAAAGCTAGTCTTGTGGGAATATACACAAGAGTCTAACATTTTGTTCATTGGACTCATACTGGGCAGATGCAGTGTCCAGTCTGGACTGCCACAACCCACTTTCATCTTAATAGGTGCAGTCCTCTTCTGTTATGTACCTTATTGCGTGGATCATACGGCCTGTGCCTGGACCCTGCAAATACTCTTGGACTCCTGTTCACAGAGGGCAGAAATGCTGTAACAAGAAAGCTGGTGACAAGGAAAACTGTCCTAATCTTCTTCTGTATCTGGAGCTGCTTTATATTGTGCCAGTTACCAAAAAGAGCTGCAACACTATAGGTTTTCACTACCCTGTACAAGTAACACTCACAAATAGTTCTGCTGAGTGTCTTACTGTTTAGTCTGGAGAAGACTAAGGGGGGCCTTATCAGTGTAATGGTGTTCTGGAACCAACTAGTACAAAATCTCCATCAGAATATCTCACAACACCAAATCACCCAAATTTAAATACTTCCTAGCTCTTCTTGTTTGTAATTAGGAATAGAGATCTGAATCTGGTTTTGGAGAGCTATATTGAAACTAACATTATTAAGCAAGATTAATGTTCTCATTTGAGATGAGCAGTCCAGAACTATGCCTTAGTGAATCTCAGGAAATAGTTTAACTTTTCCTTTATTACAACTCCTTACTTACCATTTAGTAGAGTTGAGTTGATCAAAATCATCAAGTTCTTCAACTTTATGAATTCCAAAAATTCACAGAGGTATATTTTTGAAATAACTTATGAAAAGTTATAGAAAATCACCCTCAAAAGGTGGGAGGGGGAATTAATAAAAACAGCCTATAAGAAAACACAAACAAACAAACAAAACCCAACCAAACACAAAACACCCAAACTTTTTTTCTTTTTATCCGAGATGCAAATAAAAAATTGCAGTCCTGTGACCCTTCATGTAGGACCTGTGAAAAATCTGCTGGCATATGTACTTCATGTCCAGAAGGTAAGAGGCTTCAGCTTCTGGGAATAACTTTTGCCGGGGGCTAAAATATTCTGCATTCTACACACTTCCAGGGAGTATTTTTAGCAATTGTCACAGAAACATTCTTTGACACCTTACATTACGTGCAGGTAATCAGATAATCTCCAGCAGAAATGAGGCATCAGATAGAAATTGAGCACATGCCTTTGGCAATACAGGTAAAAAAACCCAAAAAACAAAACCAAACCATGTTAGGTTTATATTGTTCCTTTCTTTCTTTTAAGTCAAAGTTGTAGACACAATGTAGGCATTACTGAATAGGATTTATTGGGGAAGATGTATTAGATAATCCTGATGATGCCTTCTAACCTTAAATTTCAGCGAAGGTCGAGTGAACTACTTCAGGAAATAGTTTAGAGAAAGTTTTATGAAAGTTTTTGAGCATCAAAAAGTTAAATTGCAAGGAAGTTAAAGGTTTTTTTAATAGCCATCCACAGTAGGAGTCTTTTAAATACATTTCTAATTACTGCCTTTTCCTACTTCGGTTGCTTTTTTTGCCAGGAAAATTTCTTATCCCTGATACTTGTGTTTCCCTATGCCCTCCAAAAACTTTTGGCAATGTTGGAAGTGGGAAGTGCGAGATGTGCATGGACGGCTGTGAGGTGTGCTCAGACCACTGGCACTGTCAGAAATGTCAGGCTGAACAGGATCAGCCTCTCCCTTTATTTTCTTTCTGTGCTCCTTCTCTTTAATGTTTAGCTCAATCATAAACTTTTCAAACATACAATGTAACCTAGCCTACCAGAAACTACCACAAAGTAAAAGTTATTTTCATCTGACCTGAGTAATCAACACTTTCTCTTGTTAGGAAAAAAGTGGAAGACAGAAAGTGAAACTAGACATGAAAACGTGACAGATTGTACAGCTCTCATTGAATTCAACTGAATGATATTTCAGGATGATTCTTCAGGATGACTGAAAATAAGCCTCTAGTCATCATCCTAACTTGTTCCTTCCTCAGAGTAGTACAGAGCAGGGGTGAGAACCCAGAAGGTGGATGTATCAGAATCTTGATGTGGAAATGTAGTGTTTAGTGGTATGTTTCTCTCTTCAGCTTATATTCTTTACTTCTTCCTGTAAAAGGAGTTCCCATTTGACTGCAATGCATATTTGAACCTCAGTAGATCAGGTTCTCCTGTTTCTGTGCACTTTTTATCAGCATTCGTCATACCTATATATACACACCAAAAAAAAATCTGTGCTATCCAGTATGAAGATGCTGCTTGAATAACCTTTTTCTTCAGAAAAATGTGCAGCACCTGCTTTTCTTACTATCAGTACAAATTTCCTGGCAGTATGTTCCTGGTAACTTTGCCAAAGAAGTCAAAAAGAGCCAGTGGAACAGATTCTGATCATCATCAAATGTAAAGTAAATGCAAAGTAATTGCACTAAAGCTTCCTCTAGTCCAGAAACATCTTTAAATATCTGAAATTGTGGCTTACAGGCAAAGATGATGTTCTGGCATTAATATGTTTCTTCACAGTATTCATTCCCCACAGTTAAGCCACACAGGATCAGCATAACAAAATTGAACCTTTTCATATGCTACTAGTTTTTTCAGTTGTTAATATCTCCCTTTTTCCCAAACTCCAGCCTATAAATAATGGCTTCCCAGACATAATTTGGGAAAGTTCACCAGAGTTAAACTCTGATTTCAGTCTCTGAGGTGAAGTTATTGAGGCATAACTACTCTCCATTGGAACAAAGGATTATATGAGGGTTTTTAGAGGTTTTTTTCAGTTTTGGCACATGCTGTAGGAGATGGAAAGGGTTGACTTGCTGCATTGATGTTTTTTTGACAGAGGATTTTGAAAGACTGGGCTCACCAAGTAGTCAAGACTGGAATAAGAGAAGGCAGGACTGTAAGAAACAGATGCAGGATCATGACAAAAGTTAGGAAAAAATAAATAAAAGATGAGAATAGATGGCAGGCACAGCTCTTCTTACCTTTTCTCTAACCTTGCTCCTAATGCGTATCCTCAGGCTTTATTTTGAAAGATCATCTCCAAGAAGGAAAGGAGAAGCACCCCTCTGTGGGAAGATTAAGCTTGTTAATGTGAAGGGCATGTTCTGGTATTACTTTCTCAGTCATCTTCTTTCTTTGTTTTCAACAATGGCTGTATATATATATGGATCAGCAATCACCTCAAAATGTGGACTTGCTTGTCCTTTAATCTTCCATCATCTTGGTTGTGAGACAGTAAGCAGATTGGCCTGCATCCAGCCTCTCCTTTTATCCCTCTTCTCCTGAAATATAGGCACAATTTTTTTCTATATTTTCTTTATGACTAATAGTCCCAACTGTGGTTGTCTACATTTGCCCTCACACCATAAATACCAGTAAAATATGATGCCTGTTCACTGCCTCTAGCTTGCTGTTACTAAATGTAGGTACTACTTAAGCATCCATGTTTTGTTGGGTTTTTCTAATTCCAGTCCTCCTTACTCTTCTCAGTATTCACACTTTCAGGGTCTCTTCTGTTTCTCACCTCTAGGGACAGTGAGGTTATACTTATTTGTCATGCCTTGATACTACTGTTAGTTGTGCAAGACTAGTGATTGCATCTTTATTTTCCCAAACATTCTAGAACTTCCTACCTTCTGTATAGAGAAATCAAGAAATAGGCAAGAAAAAAGTCCACCATCCCTTAGAGAGTAGGTACAAGAACAAAGGAAGCCGAGACCCTCTTCATAGCACTAACCATGTTCATTTTCTGCTCACCTGCAGGGGGGTTGTAAGTGAAGGATGGACAATAAATAGTGTGAGAAATCTGTTTGATCCAGTTAAATGTGTGTGTTCAGAAAGTCTCATATATACTCATAATTCTTATAGCCTGGACTGTTTGATAACTGTACATTGATGGGAGGTTTGCTTTCTGTTTGTTTTCCTTCAATAGGGGATATTTTAATGACTCTGAGACTTGCAAGGAATGCAGCGATTCCTGTGAGACATGCGTGGGAAGTGCAACCAAATGTCTGTCCTGTAAAAGTCCTCTGCTTCTGGAGCAGTGGAAATGTAAACCTACTTGTTCAGAGAAGCATTTTGCCTCTGAAGGAATCTGCAAACACTGCCCTGAAATGTGCCAGGAGTGCATTCATCATGAAACATGTAAAGGTATTATTAAAAATTGGTCTTGACTTGGCTAAAATGCATCTGGATCTATCTAGGGACAGACTGGCAGAAACACAGATCTGAAAAGAAATTCTGTAATAAGCAAAAATTTTAAACGATATATACATATCTTTGCTGACTTCTAAGACATAAGCTAAGCAACCAGTGCTTTATTATGATACAGCAGAAATCATTAATCTGTAAATATTTCGCATTGCTTTGCCTGTTCCTGTTGTCCTTTGGAGATTCCTAGTGGTTCGATTCTATTTCTGACCTAGTGTATCCATGCCTAAACACTTCTATTCACATTTACACTGATGTGAAACACAGAATTTTTCTTTCCCAGTTTGATAGGACTTTGCTTTTATCTTTTTTTTGCAAATAACTACTCCTAGAGAATGAAATCTCTGTAATGAAGAATTAGGGAAACCTTAGATATGCCAGTAAGTCTGAATGCTTCCACAAAAATTCTCAGGATAGTTAATATTGAGCAAACCATTTTGGAATCATAAACAGTGATGAAATGGGGGGAAATATAATAAATAAACCTATTGAAACAAGTATTCATAATAAAATTAGCAGCTGAATGCCAGCTCTGAACAAAGACAAATATTCTGGTCCATGTGTTCCAGCCAGACACCTACTTAAATAATAAACCAAACAAAACTTCAGATGTGGATATCCCTGCTTTTGCAGAAAGTTCATAATGCAAAATCACAGTATCACAGAACGTTTGGAGTTGGAAGGGACCTTAAAGATCAGCAAGTTCCAACTCCCTCGCATAGGCAGGGAAACCTCCTACTAGAACAGGCTTCTCTGAGACTCCCATCCAACCTGTCCTTGAACACCTCCAGGGATGGAGCCCCGACAAGAATCCCTGGGCAGCCTGTTCCAGTGTCTCACCACCTCTTACACTGAAGAATTGACACCTGATCTCTAACCTAAATCTCTCTTCTCTCAGCTTAAAACCAGTACCCCTTGTCCTCTTACTGCAAGCCCCTGTAAAAAGTCCCTCTCCATATATATCTCAGCAGAAGCCCACCTAGCTTCAGTGGCAGCGTGGTTTGGTTAATACCAATAAAGCTGAACAAGTGACTTGGCTTCTCAGTCTCTGGATGTAATACAGAAGGTGCTGTGTGAGGGTTGGACTATTGTGGGCAGTTTGGAGGCAGAAAGAGTCGAAAGAGAAAGCACTATCTTCCAAGCTGCCTTCTTACTTCATGTTATGACAGGCACTGCAGGATTTATGGTTTCCTAGGATTTATTCACTGCCTCACTTCGCGAGGTCAGAAATTGCTGCCTGTTTGCTTACTCGTTTTTTTGCTGTGGTCTGCAGAGTGCATGGATGAGTTCTTCCTGCATGAGGGAAAGTGTGTGCAGGACTGCCCTTCTCACTTCTATGCTGAAGACAAGCGATGCTTTCTCTGCCATGAAGACTGCAAGGATTGTAATGGGCCGGACTCAGACGACTGCACTGAGTGTACCAATTCCTTTGTCCTCTATGAAGGCATGTGCTTTGAAGAGTGCCCTGAAGGGACTTACTATGAAGAAGCCACTAAAGACTGTCAAGGTTGGCAACTGTTGTTTTCCCCAGAATGGTACTAAGTTACAAGTGGGTCTTGTTAAGGCTATCCCAAAATGGCCAGTGTGTGCTGGCTAATGTCACTATCAATGTTCTGGAAACAAAGAAGACAGCTAAACCAGAGAAACACCAAGACATAACTTAGAACAGCAAAAAATTGTAGAAAGCTCAGAGGGAGGCAGCAAAGCTGGATGTGTTTAATAATATGGGTGACCACTCTAGTAAAGCACTGAGTATTGCTGGAGACTATGTTGAAAACCACTGCTCAGCAAAAGCAGCCCCAGTATAAAAGGAAACCTGTGCAGAAGCAGAACTGTTACTTTGTTTCCCTCAGACTCTAATCCTGAGCCATTGGCTGCTCCTTGCAATATTAAAGCTGAAATAATAACCTGATATACATCAAGAAGTTGTGACGGTCCTACTCTTTGTCTATTTCAGCATGCAACAGGACATGCCAGACTTGTTCTTCTTCCACTGCCTGCCTTACTTGCAGAAATGGCCTGATGCTGAACCATGATGGGCACTGTGTGGCACCTGGGTCTTGCTCTCTCACTGAGTACTACATTGAAAAAACTAAGACCTGCAAGCCTTGTCATAAGAATTGCTTCCACTGCTCAGGACCCACTGAACACCAATGTCTCAGCTGTGCAAATAACCGCTATCTTCTCAGTAAGTGTCTTGCTCCTTCCTCTAGATTTTATTCTACTCTGAAAGCAGGAAACAGGCAATTTTCTGTCACATTTAGGAAGTATCTAGGGCTGCTTCGGCCAGTCTAAATATTGCAAAGTAAACCTTACGAAACAATAACTTGTGCAGAGATAATTGCTTCTGTGAAGCTATGTGGAAACTCTGTGAGAGTGAGCTTGCCACTCACTAGGGACAAAGCAGGACTTCCAAGTGCCATCAAACATCATGGCTAAATAAAACTTGTGTGTTTCCCTTACTTGGTGTGTACTGCTCCTGTTGCTTCCTACAAGGAACTTCAAAAGGCAAGCGAGATATCCTTAGCTTTTTTTCTGTTAATGCAAAGAGCTCACATTTTCATGCAGGCTTGTTTAATCCCTGTGGAGATCTAAGAAATACTTTAGCAGAGCTGTTAAAAAGCTGTTAATGGATCACTAGGTCAGTATCTAGTGGATTGCTGAGGTGCAAGCCACTTTTCTGACCTTGAAGCAAGACTGTAGTGTCTCAGAAGCATATTGATAAAAACTATAAAATCCCAGAATTTAAACTTTACTTCTTTGCATGTTCTTTCAAAAGCAAAAAAAAATTTTGAAAATCATTGGGGTAGAAAGTTATTAAATGATCTTTCAAGTGTAGAGTTTTATTTAATACTGAATCAAAGCTTTTTGGGTCTAATTCTGGTGCAAGACTAATGAACTGACAAGACTTACAAGAAACAAAAAATAATTACTATATCCCAACATTTTCTTTTCTTCTTCTGGTACAAGCTCTAGCAGCATCTCCTGAGCTTGCTGTAGCACAGCTGTATGGGATGTTTTATAGCAGTGAATACTGAATATGACGTGTTATTC
Source organism: Chaetura pelagica (assembly GCF_000747805.2). NCBI lineage: Eukaryota > Metazoa > Chordata > Aves > Apodiformes > Apodidae > Chaetura > Chaetura pelagica. The sequence goes on along the minus strand of NW_009952441.1, from coordinate 2,529,783 downwards.
CGCATTGTTGTCTGTGCAGATACAACCTGTGTTCAAACATGCCCAGATGGGTATTACACTGACAGCGATGAGGAACGATGTTCCCTGTGCCACAGTGCCTGTGTCACTTGCACTGGAAAACACAGCTCACAGTGCCTTTCCTGCAAACCAGGATGGTACAGACAAGGAAAAGGATGTGTAAACCAGTGTCCAGCAGGGTAAGGTCCAAGATCTTCAGCTAGGAGCTACACCACAGAGAGAACTTTGAGAAATTAGATCACTCTGTCATATTCTGCTTCAGAAACAGAACTGAACTGCATTGTCAGGTGAAAAATTCTTATTGTTATCCCAGTACAGAGGTAGTGGAAAACCTCCCTTCACAGTAGAAAACTGTCAAGTTGGGACCAGCCTGATGTGGTGTGGCCATTTTTACACTCCAAGGATGCTCTTAGGTTATGCTTACACCGATCAAAGTTAAGCAGAATAAATACATTGTTATCTATTAGTCAGCTTGATCACAGGAAGCAGTCAGTGTAAATTTCTTCAAGCAGCCTTGCAGCCTCCACAGAATCTGGAGTTTGGGTGAAATTACTTTTGTTGTGCATTGAATGCTTATAGTGGACCATAATAGAACCAACCAAACCAATACCTTTCAACAGAGGACTCGTCATTCTAGACAGCAATTTCATTAATATCAGTCTGTTTAATTTCAAAATGTTAATTCAGTGTGCTCTTGTGAATACATCTCAGAAATTCAGATTTGGGATGTGGCTCTATGCTTTCCAGCTCAGGTACACTTCATTTTGCAGTACAGTATGATCACACTGGCTGTTAATTGAGTTATCATCCTATTAAACTGCATGTCTGTAATGACCACATCTGAAAAAAAACCACAGGGCAACAATTCTTTTTCCTTACACAACTTGGATGAACACTGCTCCTCTGGCGGAATCCTTTGGGTAAGACTGTTTGGGCACTGAAAGGAAAGATAAAATTTCTGAATTTTCATCTGACAGTAGCTCACTGGGAGCAGAGAGGAATTCAGTGCTTAGCCAGCATCTCCAGAATATGTCTTGAAAAGAAAAACGGAGTTGAGGTTTTCACAGCTCTGCTTGTTTATACACTTATTGTCTGACTTCACCCTATATTCTAGAACACCTTGCTTTGTACACCCTCAGTTTACAAAGTCATGCTTTATAGCTCTATTCAAATGACTAAGGGAAAGTAAAATAATTTAATTTTATTTTCATTGAGATTGCAAATTTTTTCTGCCATCACACCAATATCATTTTTATACTTTAATGTAATCACCGTAAAAGCTAAGAATGAAGGATAAACATTTTGGTTTCCCTTAGGCAAAGTTGTATCTATCTCATCTGTTCCAGGTATTTTGCACAAAACTCCACTGGATCATGTGAGAGATGTCACAAGGGGTGTAAGGAATGTGCAGGGCCTCAACCCACAGACTGTCTTTTCTGTGATACGTATTTCTACTTATTGCGCTCCAAGAGGGAATGTGTTAGCTCATGCCCTGAGTATTACTACGAAAGCAAGGACAACAATGTCTGCGAAAGATGCCATCCTTCCTGCCAGACTTGTGAAGGTAAAAACATATCCTCTGTTTTGACAAAAAAAAAAAAAAAAAAAAAAAAAAGGGTTATCAAAACACTTACCAAGGGTTATCAAAACCCCTGCCACTTTTTTTGTTTTATTTTGAAACCCTTGAGTTATACCATGTACAAATACCAACCTGTCCATGACCTAAGTAGCTGCAGTGGGTGCTGCAGACCTCCCTGGGAGCTCGGTCATGACTAAATACTTCCCTCTGCGAGCTGTCCTACCATGTGTTACTCTGTGAAAGCTGAATAACCTAAATCCAACATATCTTTACAATCAGCAAACAGAAGAGTAGAAACAACCATAAAGTATATCTCCAGGGTGGGTAAAGAAAAACAAAACATAACACAAAACAAAACAAAGCCTGCTGCTTTTAATATAGTTAAGTATTTTTCAAAGTTAACTTTGAGAGATGGTCTGGCTTGTTCTGTGACACATTTATGTATTCACCTTCTTCTTTTTCCTAATTCATCCAATTCTGAAGCAAGCAGCATTAATCCTGTTGGACCCATTTGGTGTCCTCTTCTATCTGAATGGCATCAGATATCAGCTAAAAGGCACCACTCTGCAGCTTAGACCACATAATAATGTAACATACAAAATTTGTTTTGAATAGTGGATATACTGGATGGATACAGCACAGATGGCTAATTGCAATATAACAATATTTAAATTGTGGAAATTACTCTTAGAGTGAAGCCACCTTCAAGAGCTATTTAAATGCAACTGTATAACAACATTGTAACAAGGAACAGAAAATATTTTGGCCAAAAAGATAGCCATCTTAATTTACAGACTGTTTCCATTGGTTTTCACTTGATTTTGGATAAATGCCACAGGACAGATTTTCTATCACAATTGCAGAAATGCTATGATTAAGCACAAGACAGTCCTTCCAAACAGAAAACCTGTAGATCTGAAATGCCTTGCTGATGTACAAGCAAGTAAGTTGCTGGGATGCCTCTTCTTTCTGAAAAGCAGGAAGGCAAACCCTGCACTGCTGAGTAAAATCACATAGAAAATCCACTGCATTATGGAAAGTTGCCAACATCTGCTGTTTAACTGTTACTAATGTGAGCTACTCGTGTTTCCATTCTCTTGCTTTCAGTCAGCAGGAGAAAATGCCAAGTTGCAGGGAAACAGACAGGTGCATCTTGGCCTGTAGGACAAACCGTTTCACGTCAGTGTTTCACAGAAATACTACAAACAGCACCTGTCTTCAAAAAGAGTCTCCAGCACATAATGTGCATATGATGCTCTGTTTGCACCCAGTATGGATGTTGGGTTTTTTTTCCTATGCAAATGAAGAATTGATTTTGCTATTCAAACATAAACATGTCTTAACTCATTGTGGTTTGAAAGCAGTTAGACAGTAATCATATTGATTTTATGAAGGCTCCCCAGAATTTGGCTTCAGTGCACTGACCTCATTAATTTTTCTGAATGTGTCTGAACTTCCCCATACAACTGATTTCCAAATTAGCTTATCACAAATATCAAAACACATTAAAAAATATACATTTTGACCACATAATACCTTAAGACTAGCCCAAGCTCTTTCTAATACCAGCTTCCTCATGCTGAACTCCTTACTGCTGATTCTTGCTGTTGAAAAACATCCTTTCTTTGATGGCAGTGATCTGTATAATTTTTAAAGGAAGCTGGATGACAGTTTTTCCTGTTGTTATATTGTTGTTTTAATTGCCTTTTTAGGGAAGGGAGCATTTAGCTGCACATCATGTGTATGGAGCTACAGTTTACTAGGTGGAATGTGCAACTCCGACTGTTTTGTAGGTGAATACAAAGTCCAGGCAACACCAGGACAAGAGGTACCTATTTGTAGGCATTTTATCCTGTGATTTGTATGCTGAACTTTAGCTTTTGAACACAATGCAAACAACACAGAATGGTCTTCTCTGCCTTTTCAAGGTCTCTTATCTTTAAAGGTGCTTACTTTTTTCTTTTCTTGGCAAAGAAAGCAATGTTCCTCCTTCTGGGTTTGTCTCCTATAGAGTAACAAGCTGGGCCTCCTGTGATGACTGTCCTATCTTGCCCAGATTCTTTGATTTAGGACAAGCAGCCTCATAGTTCTGATAGTAAGTTTGATGAAAGGTTATTGGACTTTTCAGATCCACACAGTGGATGTGGAATACTGCTCCTACCGCAAGAAAAACAGCATTTTTTTCCCAATAGGCCAGGAACTGTGAACACTGAATGTCCTGAAATAGCTGAGCCCAGGGCATTCTGCAGGGTATATGTGACAATGATGATCTTTAGCAGTCTTTGTGCGCAGAGGCTCCTAGAAGCCGATCGGAAATTTGGGAAGCGTACTTGAATGTAATCTGTTTCTGTAAACCAGAATCAACATGATCTAAAAAAAATCTGTTTTTCTAGAAAATTTCCAGACTGCTTCATTCGTTATCTCTGCTACTTCCCAGGTTAGAAGGCAAATCAATTCTGTCAGCTGTCTTTCCACTCCCCCAGATTATTTCATGTTGCTTCACCTTCACCTTTTCCCTTTTTTAAACTTTAGTTTTTCCTGCTCCCTACTGTATTTTGCCATTGATACCTGTGGTGCCCCAAGATGACCACCCAGACAGTGAACTACAGGACAGAACTGCCAGGTTAGGTACAAAGAATCCCAAACAAAAGGTGCATTGCTTGTGTTCTGTGTCTGAAGGAGAATGAGCCCAAATGTGAGAGATGTGACAGCTCCTGCACGGAGTGCAAGGGACCTGGGCCTCTCAACTGCACGGTCTGTCCAGCCAGTATGCAGCTCTACCTGGAGGAAAGCCGCTGCCTGCCCTGCTGCAGTGACTCTGACCTGCCAGGAACCCCAGAGTGCTGTGACTGCAGTGAAACACAAGGTAGGACCATGCTGAAGAGCAGTAATGGTGCTGAGGGGCTTTAGGACTGACTAGGCTGACATTTAAAAATCAGAACAACGGAGTAAAAACGTGCTGCTGAGCTGCGGGCGCATTGTGTTTCTACTGGTCTGTCAGCAGAATAGGAAGAGCTTTATACAAATAACAGCAATTGTGATGGATCCAGGGAACAGCAGCCTTTTTCACTTACAGCTAGTATGTTGAACAGCCAGGCATTTCATAAATCATAAATTACTCACTTCAGTTCAGATAGCCATCCAAACCACGGTGTTTCAAGGTCATAGTGTCAAAATTCATTTAGGTGCATGTTAGCTTTTCTGCTTCCTTCTGATGATTTCTAATCTAATAAAAAATCACACCTATCCCAGAAACTTTGCTTAAACCTTTATAACATCACAGCTATAAGAACACAGTTGTAGTGCTGGAAGAATAAGGTACTTAGTTGAATGCCTTTTCAAGTGTCAGCAGACCTAAACATTTTACTCAGTTTTTTAAGACATAAACACGCCCCTTATTCCCCCACCCCCCACTACAATTTTGCACACAAGCTCATTTAAACTCTTTTTTTTTTAAACTGCTGTTCCAGATGATTGTGTATTAAGGACCACTCTACCACCTGAGAGCAAAAGCAAAACTGCTTTCTTTGTTATTACCTGCATTTTGCTTCTCCTTGTCATTGGAGCCATCATATTCATCTGGAGAAAATCACGAGCCAAAACCCAGGCTGTCAGTAAAGGTGGGTATGAGAAGCTGACAAATCACTCCAAAACCTTTTCTTCCCATGCAAGCAATTACCATGAGAGTCCCAGTTACCAGGAGGACCAAGTGATTGAGTACAGAGATCGAGATAATGAAGACAATGACGAAGAAGATGATATTGTATATATGGGCCAGGATGGCACCATCTATCGCAAATTTAAATATGGACTTTTGGAGGATGATGAGGAAGATGAGCTTGAATATGATGATGAAAGTTATTCATTTAGATAACTCTTTGGTAATTTATGAATTTTCTGCTCTATTGCTTTTCCTGTTAAATTACAGCAATTTAGTTAAGTATGTTTAGTTACTTCTTATCATGCTGAGCTCAAGAATTTAGCTAACAGTTATTGTGAGAGCAGAACGGTTTCTAAAAGCATTTTTTTCCTAAAGCTTTACATAAAACTTTGGTAGGCACTCCAGATTTAGGTTGGTAAAGGGGTCGTGTTCGGTGCATTTGTGTGGAGGGTAAATCCTTTCCCAATATGCCTTTGTGTGCATTATAACTAATACGAACTCTGCTTCAAACCATGCACACACACTTATTGAGAACCTTGCCAATCACTACTAGAAATGTGCAGATATAAACAAGATGGGTGTATTTATGTACCTGATGAATGTCACTAGGATCGGGTGCCAGCAGTTACTACTTTGTGACTATTGTTACACAGTAATTCACAAAAGAATATACAAGTTTGATGAGTTTACCCAGTGAATCTGTTTCTCAAAGCCAACATGTTCCTCCTTATAATCTCATAGTATACTTCCCAGTGAAATTATGCATCTATGACAAGATGATTTAAGATTTCTCATTGTGATGTCACTCCACGTAGCTATATTGCATTCATAGTTTGTAAGAAACATAACTAAAATACTTTATACATCAACCTCTAATGAATCTTTACTGTGGTGTTTGTCAAATAAACCTTCATTATAAGTACAAACTTTTGGGCTTCCTGCAAAGGAAAATACTGTCTATAAGTAGACTCACAAAACAAGGACTCCTTTTGCTTTTTAACTACCTTCTCAGTGATATAAACACAGAATATTTATTCAAGCAGCTTTTTCATTTCTGTTGTAAATGGCTTGCAATGTTTCGATAATGGCAATGGGGATAATTAGCACTTACTCAGTAATGTAACTTAAAGAACAAAGCAATGCAACAAACAAGAAAGAATAAACAAACAAAAAATCCAGATTTGTCATTTTTTTCAGAGGTTCTTTGTTGTCTTTTGCCTACAATTTCAACTCCATTTTGAGTTATCGTATTGAGCTGCATCTTCTTTCACTTCTGATTCTTCCTGCTCTGCAATCTGCCACCTTCCTTCTGGCTTGCAAAGCCTGCCACACGCAGTCAAGGATCCTGTGTGCCAAAACCAGAAAGAGACTTCCTGGTATCACTGAAAGGGTACTGGCAGACCTGAGACACCGTTTGTTCAAAGAGAAGTGGCGAATTCCTCCACTGAAATAAACAGTGGTTTCTAGGAAGGATTCAAAGGACTGCTCAAATTACAAGGCTATTCTTAAGAGGTGTCAGTATGTCCGCAGCAGTTGGGATAGAATGACAAGGTGCCTATCTGACAAAATGGCAGATAATTGCCTTGAAGGTGAACCAGTCTTTTTATGAGAACAGTAAAGTAATAGAGGAATCAAGCTAGAAGGATATTACATGAGGAATAGAATCACATTCAAGTTTTTTGGGGTTTTTTTAAAGCACAAGTTTCAAAATTTGGTCAGTGAGACTCAAACTTAATGACCAGCACAGGTGTACCACTTCTACAGTATTCATAATTAAAACTCCCTGCTAAGAGTTTATAGAGAAAAGAAGAAAAATAAAGGTTAATAAGGTTAAAGGTTAATTGGCACATGAGGAAATGACTCACCAGTCACAAAAATACAGAGAACACAGTACACAAAGTAAATACCACTATTTCCACAAAAAAAAAAAGGAAAATAAATTCAAATCCAATTACTCAAATCCACAATTTTTCAATTCCACAAATCCTTAGTTGCCACAAAGCCAGTGCTTCTCCTTTCTCCTGCCTTCTCCTCCATCCACCATAGTGAAAAATATGTCTGTAGGAAAAAAGTATATTTCAAAAACAATGCTGCTATGGGATCTCTTCCATTCAACTCTTCCCTAATTAATTTTCATTTAATCATCTGATAATTCTTGTTACCTTTGGCAACTTTTTCTCATCCTGTGATGTCTTTTTTTCCATCTAAAGGCCCTTCCTTTCCCCTGCACCTCTTTCTTTGATACTCATTCACCCAAGGAGTTGCCAAAGTTCCTCAGTCTTCACCAATTCCTTATATTTTCTCTTCCTCCTACGAGAGAACTCTCTCATTACCTTTTCAGTAGGAAAGGTCTTTCAAAAAGATTTCATAAAAATCACATCTCCTGCACCAACCAGTTACCTCCCACGTAACTCAGCAATTTGATTTCAAAGAAAAATGTAGGTTCTTTACCCCTTTTTTTCCACAGAGTTTATGTAAAGAGAGAAAAGTTTTCTCTCCTCTGACTCTACCCTGAGGTTCTGCTAGAAAGGAGGTGAAGAAAAGTAGATTGTAGGAAGTAGATTTTGAGTGTCTTGAAGCCCAGGAATCAGACTACATTCTCTCAGTATACCACATATTTGCCTCTGAATCTTGTATAAGAATTGCAGAACTTCTGGCTGAGAACTCAGGCTGAAATCTCAAAACAATTATAGGAATGAAAATATCATAAACTTAATTCTAAAAGTTACCACAGAGACCTTTCAAATGGGTATTTTGAGGCAGTTTTCTTTCTCATGAAAAATAAAGTGCGTTTCAAGAGGAATGCATATTTTTTGCATTAAAAATCTTTTCTTAGCAATCAAAATGCCCACTTTAACAGTTACCTACTGAAAAATCCTGATAATCCATATTAAGTCACTCTTTTACCTATGTCACTTATGTTCAAGTCCCTATTGGGGTGGGGCAGGAGTGGGGCAGAAGAATATATTTCAGAGTACACCAGAACCGATTTTTCAGCTCCCTTCAACCTCTTATGTCTACATGTATTTTCAGGCCTGAACTTTAAGTTAGAGTACCCATCCATGCATACTGATGAGGAATAGAAAGACATTCTGTCTAAGGGCTCAAAAGCACTTTTGAACAGAAATACTTTAAGCACCTTGAGATCTCTCTTGAATTGAGGTGCCCAAAACTGGATACAATACTCCAGGTGTGGCCTCACCAGTAGTGAGTACAGGGAGACAATCACGTCTCTGCTTCTGCTGGTCACACTATTTCTAATACAAGCCAGGATGCCATGGGCTTTCTTGGCCATCTGGGCACACTGCTGGCTCATATTCAGCCATTTGTCAATTAGAACCCCCAGGTCCTTTTCTGCCAGACAGCTTTCTAGCCGCACTTTCCCAGGCCTGGAGCATTGCCTGGGGTTGTTGTGGCCAAAGTAAGACTTCAGGTAAATAATGGAAAGTGGCCTGGCAAGCACATCTGCCAACTCTTTCAACACCCTTGGATGTAGCCCATCTGGTTGCCCAGACTTGTGTGCTTCTGAGTGGCGCAGGAGGTCTCTGACCACTTCTTCTTTAATTGTGATGACCTCATTCTGAATCCTTTCCCTGTCTCCTAGCTCGTGTGGCTGTGTATCCATGGAACAGCTGGTTCCACTGCTAAAGACTGAGGCAAAGTATTGTTGAGCACCTCCGCCTCTTCCTCATTCTTTTTTACTACAGATTTAGACCATATTCATTGCAAAATACGTTTTAAGGCAAATTGAACTTTTTTAAAATTTAATTTCCTAAAAGAAAAATAGTGTCTGAGTCCTTTGAAATTACAGTGCTTGAGTGTTAAACAGATACCAGAAAAATATATGTGCTTGAGGATTTAACACTAAAGTCCATGCCTCCAGTGTGGACACTGTGCTGTCAGAATACCCTGATCCCTGACAAATAGCAAGGTGCACTTGCTATTTGAAGAGTTGAAGACTTGAAGAGTTCACTACATCTATACACAAGAAGCAATCCTTATAGAATGCCCACAACACCCCATTATATTACATTCTTTCCTGATACAACTTTTACAGATGCCACACAGAAGGTCTGTGTATAAAACAGCATGAAAGCTTGAGAGGAACTTTCCCCCAAGAGGGATGAGTCAGATTAATATTTTTCAAGATACAGGGCTGATTTCTTTTCAGCTGTAGCAGATGGACCTTTGCCCTGACCCAGATTAATGTTTAAACAATTGAATCAGAACAGAACAGGATGCAGCTCTTGCCACCTGACTTCTAAGAGAACAAAGCAGTTTAAAGTTTTGATAGGAAGGCTCTAGACAAATCTATTTCAGGTTATAGAATTATGAGGACATAGCTCCTCCAAGTCCTAAACAAAGCACAAAAATCACCAGAGCGGGAACTGATTTTCAGACACTTTAATTTTAGCTCGTTTAGACAATTTCTAAATGCTTCTTTTCCATCAAAGTTTTTAGGCAACAACCCTTCCAAAACCTTGCGTAGGACAGAGACACCTAACTGTGCTGGGCATGGAAAAGGAAAGCACCCTAGGAAGTAATTATCAGAGGCCTTCTCAGACACAAAACTTACTGAACAGCAATACCATCAATAACCCTATCATACAACAAAGAGGTGATTCTCACAGATTTCAAACAAATTAAAATATTCCAAAAGATTGCTAGAAGTCTAAGGCAGAAAAAGAATTAGAAAGGATACCAACTAGTATCTCTACACAGCAATTTAGAAACAGTTTTCTAAGGATGTCAAAGTTATCAAAATATCAAGGCATCACATATATCAAAAGAGTAGGAAGCCTTTGGAAGCAAACTTTTGAAGTTGTTCTACTGCAGCTTTGTGATTATTATATTTAGCCACAGTTACCAGACACACATCTGCAACTAATCAAAGGAGCAAGAATTTTCTTCTCATTTAGCTCATTACCACCCCACAATGCAGATGTGGCAAATGAGGTTGCAAAAATCTCAGCTAACTACCCTTCACACTTGTTATCTTTGACAAATTTATCTTATCTACTTGCTTATCTAGCTTTTTTCCACCTCAAGGTCTTTCTGTTTGCTACTTCTTTCCCCTTGCATCTCTCTACTATTCTCTTTCATCCATGAATTTTGCAGTAAACTAGACTTCATGCTAGTGCCACTCATTAGAAGAAATGTTACTAATGACAGTTTCCAGTATTTTAATTCATTGTATTAATTTGGAAAACTATGTTTGACAGTCTCTATGTCCACAATATCTAACAGGTATTGAAAATAAATTAAAATATATTTGCATCAGTAACAATTTTAACGTTCAAACTACACTAATGTTGTATTGCTATAAATTTGTACAAAATTGTACTTTTTTAATTGGGATTTTAAATTTATTTTCAAGTTTGAGCAAGCTAGATTTTATTTTCAGGTAGATTTTGACAACTTTATGTTGTATACACAAGGAATCTGCTCTAAAGTAAAAAGGATACCAACTGAATATAGGTTCCACATTTGTTTCTAGGAAGGTTCCAAATTCAAAATATAGCTAGCCATACAAGAAGCCTGTATGAATAACTATTGCAGACTCTTTGTGCACATTGTGCCTTTACCTTTTCTAAATGTGAGAGTGTGCTGCACTTTAACATCTGCTCAGCACAGGTTTTGTAGTGTATTAGAACACCAGATAGTTCAACATTGAAACTACCCAAGTAAGACCATTGTCACCTACATGAATTTGAAAAAACCCTTACACTTTCATTCTCACACTGTCAACAAAGTCCACCTCAGAACAGCAACAGACTTCAGAAGCAGTCACCTAAGGCTTTATTTTCAAAGTATTTGAAATGGTGGAAACACTTCTATTTCTTGAACTCAAACAATTTCAGTGACCTTTACACCCCACCTGGTGCTTACATACTGCCTTACTAATAAATAACTTAAAGTACCTTGAATATAAACAACGTAGCACCAAGTTTGTAAGCAAAAACAATTGTCTCCCCCACTCCTGAAAATGAAAGACATTTAACCACTGTAATGAAACACTCTACAGTAAACCCCCACTCTACAGCATCTCTTTCAATATATGCTAAGGAATACACAGAGAGGTTTTGTATCACATACAGTACAGTCAACCAGAAAACCTGCAATAAGCAGCTTCACTACTTTCTCAGTTACATTCCTTTATTAATGGTACAATGTCATAACGTAAATTGAAATAGTTATTTGTAACATAATACAAAAATACAACCCCTATTGTAAATAAAAATAATGTATTTGACTTAAAAAACAATATACAATATTTGTTATTAAATCATGGGCAGAGATAGGTATACTCAACTGAATGAACGCAATTACGTTTCCTTTAACTTGAAGGCAAAAATGCAAAGAGCAGTTAATTACTTATCTGTATACATGCTCCACATTAAGGTGAGAGTTGTACTCAAACTAAATTTCTCAAGTTTTTCTTTTGCTACTGCCCTCTATCTTCAAGCATAATGGTTTTAAAAATAAACCATTAAATTAATTTTGGATAGTACTATTCATTAGATAGTAGCATTCAAGGTTATCTAGCCCTACCCCTCTGCAGTGAGCAGGGACATCTTTAACCTGATGAGGTTGCTCAAAGTCCTATCCAATCTGGCCTTGAATGTTTACAGGGATGGGGCATCTACCACCTCTTCTGGGCAACCTGTTCCACTGTTTCACTGCCCTCATAATAAAAAACTTCCTTGTATCTAGTCTAAATCTCCCTTCTTTTAGTTTAAAACCATTATCTCTTGTCCTTTCACTAAAGGCCCTGCTAAGATGTTTGTGCCTATCTTTCTTTTAAGCCCATCTGAAGTACTGAAATGCCATAATACAGCACAGAGCCTTCTCTTCTCTAGGCTAAACAACCCAAACTCTCTCAGCCTTTCCTCACAGGAGATGTGTCCCACTTCTCTGATAATTTTCACAGCCCTCCTCTGTACTTGCTCCAACAGCTCCATGTCTTTCCTGTGCTGCGGACGCTGGAGCTGGACACACTGCTCTGGGTGGGGTCTCTCCAGAACAAAGTAGAGGTCCAGAATCACCTCCCTTGACCTGCTGATCATGCTTCCTTTGATGCAGTCCAGGATATGGTTGGCTTTCTGCTCTGCAAGCGCACACTGCCAGCTCATGTCCAGCTTCTCATCCAACAGGACTCCCAAGTCCTTCTCAGCAGGGCTGCTCTCAATCCTCTTACCCCCCCATTTATATTGATACCAAGGATTGCCCTGACACAGTGTGGGACCTTGTACTTGGCCTTGTTGAACCTCATGAAGTTCACATGGGCCCACTTCTTGAGATTGTTCAGGTCCTTTTGGATGGCATCCTATCCCTCAGATGAGTCAACCATACCACTCAGCTTGGTGTCATCTGCAAACTTGCTGAGAATGCACTAAATCCCACCATCTATGTTATTGGTAATGGTTCCAGTATGGATCCCTGAGGGGCTCTATGCTTCACCTATCTTCATCTGGACATTAAGTTGCTGACCACCACCCTCTGGATGTGACCATCCAATCAATTCCTCACCCAGCAAACAGCCCACTCATCAGATCTCTCTCTTTCCAGTTTACAGAGAAGGAGGTTGTGGAGGACCATGTCAAAGGCCTTACAGAAGTCCAAACTGAAAAACATCTGTAGCTCTTCCCTTGTCCACTGATGTAGTTACTCTGTCACAGCGGGCCACTGGGTTGGTCAGGCAGGACTTGCCCTTCGTAAATCCACCCTGGCTGTGTCAAATCATCTCCCTGTCCTCCATGTACCCGACCATAGCTTCTGGGAGGACCTGTTATCTTCTCCAACATGGAGGTGAGGCTGACAGGTCATTAGTTCCCAGGGTCCTCATTTCTACCCTTTTAAAAATTGTGTAATGTTTCCCTTTTTCCAGTAACCAGGGACTTCAACTGCCATAACTTAATCCCCAAAGATTTTAACTGATCTGCAGCCAAAAGTTTGGCTTTCCCTGCACTTAGTGTAAAAAGTTGAAATTATTTTTCTGTGCTTCACATTCTAACTTCTACCTTGAAGTCATGCATTTCGCTGTTGATATAGTGAACAACCCAGTTTTAACCATTCAAGGGAGCTGGCAGAAGCAACCAAAATGCAATTGCCTTTCTTCCTCTGTCTTAGGGCCCAAGGAGCAGAAATATTAGAGAAATAATAGAATATTAGAGTTCAGACTACATAAGTCTGAACTTACGCAGTGCACCAGTTTTCCCCCTGTCATTCACTTCTTGAGCATTACTGCAACTCTTCCTTAGAAGGCAACTACACAAATTATGTCTTCTGAAATGCATAGCCAACTAGGCAGAAGTATCTATCTCACATACCAGTAACTCAATGAGTAACAGTCACTTCATTTCAATTAAAATTACAATAAATAATTCCAATTAAAATGACAGCTACAACCATGGCATCTGTATAACTTAACAAAACTAGGATCTAGACTGAATTATTCCTGTTACTGTTACCTAATCATTGGTTTCCTGTACCACAGGCAAATTTTTTACTCAATCAGTATAAACATCTTCTAAGCTGCTGTCTACAATTCAGGTGTAACAATGACATAAAATTGGGGAGTTTGGAATAACATTCTCTGTCTGAAATACTGATAGTCTTCACTGAAGCATGTTAATTCTCCACACATTAGGGGCATATGAGGTCACAAATACCTAAGCTCTTCTTCCACATGTGCTAAGATTTATAAATGATGGGTAACATTTCAATTAATGATTTTTCAGTAAAGACCTAAAACAGCCTTCTACTCTTTTTGCATGACTGGGTAAATGATCAAATAACACAAACAAATTTAAATAATCTTGTATGGTTTTTTTGTTCAGTTCCAATCCCAATTACCTAAACATATTGTTGCAGGACAACCCTGGTAGGCAGCTAAGCACCATATAACCACCAGCTCACTGCCACCACACCTCCCCAGCATGCCAGGGAAAGAAGAATCATAGAAAAAAAAGCACAGAATTTTGTGGGTCAAGGTAAAAATAGATTGACAAGCAAAGGAGAAGTGGAAGAAAAGGAAGTGCCCAATTAAAAGATGGCCAACCTCCCTAAACACCCTCCTCTCCACTTTATTGCTCAGCACAACTTTTGTATGGCAAAGAGTAACTCTGATTAGTTCAGGTCAGTTGTCTGGTTGTGTCCCCTCCTAACCTCTTGCACATCTCCAGTCTATTCACTAGGAGAAAACAGCAAGAAACAGAGGAGCTCTTGATGCTGTGCAAGTACTTTTCAGGAACAACTAAAACATTAGTGCCTTATGCTCGCTGTTTTGGTTACAAATCTAAAACGCAGCAGCATATGAGCTGCTATAAATAAAATTAACTCCATCCCAGCCAGACCCAGTACATACACATACATTATATATCAAATGATACATGACACTTGGTATTACAAAGAAAAAAGCTCCAGGAGATTAAAAAAAAACCATATGGTTTTTTGCTTAGTGGTTTCCTCTTTTGCTTTCTGGCAGATGAAAGAAATTGTCTTCTTTGAGTTTAAGATGTTCTGGTAAATCCAGATGTCTTTTTGCCTCTTCAATGTCTTCTTGAACTGCTGAAATGAGTGCCCCTGCAAAGCAGAAGAAAGAAAACTAGTATTTAAGAGCTGGTCTGAATTCTAAACACATAATAGCAAGTGGAAAAGTATGTATTACAGAACACCAGAAAACAATTATAGAGGTAGAATGATCAAATAACACAAACAAATTTAAATAATCTTGTATGGTTTTTTTGTTCAGTTCCAATCCCAATTACCTAAACATATTGTTGCAGGACAACCCTGGTAGGCAGCTAAGCACCATATAACCACCAGCTCACTGCCACCACACCTCCCCAGCATGCCAGGGAAAGAAGAATCATAGAAAAAAAAGCACAGAATTTTGTGGGTCAAGGTAAAAATAGATTGACAAGCAAAGGAGAAGTGGAAGAAAAGGAAGTGCCCAATTAAAAGATGGCCAACCTCCCTAAACACCCTCCTCTCCACTTTATTGCTCAGCACAACTTTTGTATGGCAAAGAGTAACTCTGATTAGTTCAGGTCAGTTGTCTGGTTGTGTCCCCTCCTAACCTCTTGCACATCTCCAGTCTATTCACTAGGAGAAAACAGCAAGAAACAGAGGAGCTCTTGATGCTGTGCAAGTACTTTTCAGGAACAACTAAAACATTAGTGCCTTATGCTCGCTGTTTTGGTTACAAATCTAAAACGCAGCAGCATATGAGCTGCTATAAATAAAATTAACTCCATCCCAGCCAGACCCAGTACATACACATACATTATATATCAAATGATACATGACACTTGGTATTACAAAGAAAAAAGCTCCAGGAGATTAAAAAAAAACCATATGGTTTTTTGCTTAGTGGTTTCCTCTTTTGCTTTCTGGCAGATGAAAGAAATTGTCTTCTTTGAGTTTAAGATGTTCTGGTAAATCCAGATGTCTTTTTGCCTCTTCAATGTCTTCTTGAACTGCTGAAATGAGTGCCCCTGCAAAGCAGAAGAAAGAAAACTAGTATTTAAGAGCTGGTCTGAATTCTAAACACATAATAGCAAGTGGAAAAGTATGTATTACAGAACACCAGAAAACAATTATAGAGGTAGAATATTATTATAAAGTTAGAAAGGCAACATTCTTTGCTTCTAAAATAATATGCTGTTCACATTCATTGCACTTTTCAGTGCTGTAAACACTACTTTTTCCTTGTTGCAAGACATGTCAAAAAAGTCAATAGAATTTCACTAACTGCTTCAGTTTTAACATTGTTTTTTAAAAGAAATGGACAGAGTAGAAAAATGCTTTTACAACAAGCTCGTAAGTTTCGAGCTCCTAGTCAGATGACTGACAAGACAATATAATTTTTAGACTGAAATAAGTAAGTACTGACAGTCTGTAAGTTGTGGGGCTTTGCTTTTTTTAATATGACAGATTTTCATATTAGCAGACAAGCTTAAAAAACATTTTACTGAAAAGTGAAAGGTAAAACATTGAATCATAGAGTATCCTAACTTGGAAGGACCCAGAAGAATCACCAAGTCCAACTCCCTGCCCCTAACAGGATCACCTAAAACAAAACTATATGACTAAGAGAATCATCCAGGCACTTCTTGAACTCTGATGGGCTTGGTGTCATGACCTCTTTCTTGGGGAGTCTGTTCCAGTGACCAGCCACCCTCCCCATGAAGAACCTTTCCTAATGTTCAATCCATACTTCCCCTGATGCAGCTTGTTCTGGTTTGGTTTGGTGGTTTTTTTGGTAACAGGGAAGGGCCCCAGGAGTGGATCCAGTAAGAAGCTGAGAAGCTCCCCCTGCTCCAAAGCCAGCCAAGGAGCCATTAGAGGGACAATAGATGTACCTCTGCTATTAACATACAAAATAAGATAACACCCTGAGCACTTAAGGTAGAAGAGCTGTGCTGGAGAAGGAGAGAGGTGCTGGTGGTTGGTGAGGAAGAAGGGGAAGAAGGTGCCCAAGCAGAAGTTTCCCTGCAACCCATGGCGACACGGCAGCTGTCCCCCTGCAATCATGAAAG
>NW_009952441.1:2475258-2512958 GCF_000747805.2 Chaetura pelagica | reverse complement strand
GCGCCAGGAGGGGTGAACTTGGCCAGTGGACTTGGATTTTGTGGCCAGTGGATTTGCTGCCAGTGGACTCTGATTATGCAGCTTTGGAAGACCCCGGTGACAGGGGAGTTTGTTCCTGAAGCAGCCCGTGAGCCTGTGGAAAGCCCAGGCTGGAGCAGCTCTGGACCTCGTGGGAAGGACTCATGAAGGAGAGGTTTGTGGAGGACTCTCTCTCATGGGAGTGACCCTGTGGGGAAGCAGGGGAGGACTGTAAGCAATCCTTCCTCCTGAGGAGGAAGGAGCAGCAGGAACCACCAGCCTGTGAACTGACTCTAAACCCCATCCCCTGTCCCCCTGTGCCGCTGGGGGGAAGGAGGGAGAGAAACTGGGAACAAAGTGATTTGGGCCCGGGAAGAAGGGAGGAGTGGGGTAACGTATGCAAGCCCTGCTCTGTGTGTTGTCTGTGTCCTGTGTGTGTCTGATGAGTGTGCAATTAAATTATTTTTTTTTTACCCAAGTTGAGTCAGTTTTGCCCAGGATCTTAACTGGTGAAGAACCTCCTTCTCTTTGTCTCAACCCAGGAGCTTTTTACTCCTCATCCCAGAGTGTGTGTGGGGGGGTGGAGTTGAGTGAGCAGTCATGTGGCAGTTCCTTTGGTGTCCTGTCAGGCCTAAGCCACAACATGGCTTCATTCCATTTCCTTGTATCCTGTCATTGGACCAGAGAGAGGAGATGAGCTCATCCTGCTCCACTGTCCCTGGTAAGGAACTTGTAGACTGCCATTAGGTCACACCTCACCCTTCTTCCCTCCAAGCCAAACAAAAAAGTGACCTCAGCCACTCGTCCCATGTTTTGCCCTCAAGGTCTTTCACCATCTAGGTCTCCCTCCTCTGGACACACTTTAATAGTTTGATGTCATTCTTAGACTGAGGTGCCCAAAACTGCACACAGACTCGAGGTGGGGCAGCTCCAGTGCAGTGCAGAGTGGGATAGTCACCTCCCTTCACTGGCCAGCAATGCTGTGCTTAATGCACCCCAGGACATGGTTGGCCCTTTTGGCTGCCAGGGCACACCACTGACTCATAGTCAACGTGCCACCAACCTGAACCCCAAGATCTCTTTCTGCAAGCTGCTCTCCAGCCTCTTGTCCCCCAACTTGTTCGTGTAACCAGGATTACCCTGTTGCAGGTACTCTTGTTAAATTTCATATGGCTCATAAACATTAGTTTATGAGGCCTGCCTGCAATACTAACCTAAAGAACTGAAGTTTTTCTCTGATTGAATATATCCAAGAAGGACAATTCAGAGAATCTCTCCATAGAAGTCAACTTTGAAAGTGTGGATAATGTGTGTTTCCTAAAAGAAGATAAATATCTTGACAAATACACTTTTTTTTTAAATTTCCCTTATAGCAAGGATGTTGAGCTAAACCTCTGATTTGAATGATTTCATTCATATCAGGAAAACTGATACACTTCCTCTAAAATGCATAATGCAACATTAAGCAGCTGGATCTTTTGACTATGTTAGTAGATAACTGTACTTTGCATGGCATTTAAGAACACTGTGATATTTATTTCAGAAGTAACATTTTCAAGGCAGCAAATAAAAAATAATCCCTAGATTTATTTAATTATTAAGTTTTTGAGACCAAATAACTTCAATTAATTGGATTGAAACAGTTGTTTTTTAAAGAGAGCTTTTGCCAAGCAACTCACAGGAATTGAGTGACAAAGAAGAATGAAGGCAGCTATATTTGAAGCAGGGATTCTTCTCAAAATAAAACTGCTTCCAAGTATTAGTGATTAAAACCAAGTTCTGCAAGACTTAGGGAAAGTACCAGCACCTGTCAGCAAGAAAAACACGGATACTACATTCTTAATTCTGTCTTCTTACTATTTATTTTTTGATCTTGACTCCGTATGTTAAGCCATAGCACCACATGTATGGTTTCCACCATTTAAGAGAAGAATTACTGGAAAATCATTACAAATAAAGCTCTCCCAGTACCGTGTACTTCAAACGCAGATGGATTGCAGATGGTAACATGTTAGTGTGTTCCAACTCTGAAGAAATCTATTAAGCTCATGTTTATTTAGCAATATATAAAGGCCAATATAAATAAATTTTATTTATCTACATCTGCATGTGGCTACTGAGAAGTCTTTTGGGATGGATTTTTTTTTTCTCCCCAGATAATAAACATTTGAGATGGATACCAAATACATTTCTAGCAGCAAACAGAATGTATGTTCTCATTTACAGATCAAATTCTGCTTATCTTACTCAATGTCTGGCTCATTTATTATCATCAAAGTACCATACAAAGCAAAATTCTTACCACTGATTTCTTAATATTCTTATAGAAAGGATTCCATCCTATGCTCAAAACCATTTTATGCACATCTCCATTTCCAACACAGGCCCATCCATAGTATACACCAGTAGATATATCAGGTGGAAAGCTTTCGACGACTTGCTCAGAAAAGTTAGCTGCAAAAATTTTAGAAAGTGTACATTTGTGTAAGTAAAGTGCATCACGGAATTATCAAGCGCCTAAAAGCCAAGTTCTGTCTATACACTATTTCTAACAACACCGATGATTATGGTGATGCAACATGACACTTGAAAAGTATAAACCAGAAAAGCGCCTCATAAAACATAGTCTCTGGGGTAATACCAGTTACCACTTCTCCTACACATACTATGTCATAGTTACACATATTCTATTCTACTCTGTTCAAATTATTTTTTTAATAAAAAAAAAAAAAAAAATCTAAAAAAAAGAATATTTTTGCCAATTGCCAATTTTTTCATGTTACCTTTTCGGTTATTCATATTTGGGAAAATACAAGATTTTGTTAGAATCTGAAATAAAATAAGTTCCTTTCTGACTGAGGGGAATAAATCAAAGCCTTTAGCCAAACAACTGTGCTACTTTAACTTGACACCTGTGTAGAGCTCTCCATGCAAGGTTTCAAGCTGGTTTTAAAGAATTTACAGTTAGTACATTCCTATCCTAGTTCACAAGCAGAAAAAACTTCTTTGCCACATTCCTGGATACTAATAAGCCATATAAAAAAACAACAAGGAAAAAAAGCTAAATTTATATTAGCAGATGTTGTCGCACGCCCAGTTCCTCAGTATTTGCTAGAGGAGGTTTTTCTGCCTGCTAGGATTCGTGCTAAATGCCTGCCGACTTCAGTCTATCTTGAAGACTGAGACCCATTTTAATTATCCGGGAAAGCCAAACAAGAGAATGGCAACAGGAAATACACTTCTCGTTAGGAGAACCGCACTTGCTTTGCTTCTGAATCTCCGCATGATCTGCCTTACACCTCTTTGTCACCCCCGAGCCCCGCTCCCGCCGCCCCGCAGCCCAGACCCGGCTCCGCGCCCGGGCGGCCCCGCCCCCGCACACCCCTGGGGATGCGCAGCCCCCGCAGCCCGGCCCGCCCCGGGGTCCCCCGCACGTTTCTTCCCCAGTCATTCTGGGTGATCTTTTTTCTTTCAGAAAAGCTCAAACGCTTCGGAGTGCAGCACACATCTGGTGTAATCTGCGAAAAATGGTTGTTTTCTCTTTATTTGCTTCGGTAGGTAATTGTGGCGAACGGTAGTAGCTTGCTAAAGAAAAATGGTTTGTGCTCTCCCGTGGTTGGACAGCCTAGTAATGCAGGGATTCCCTTCAGGACTTTACATCCAGACAGGAACACTCATCCTGTCTGCACTCTGTCTGGGAAAGTAAAGGCCCCCTCAACACTTCTTTAGCTTTCTTTTTCCAGTCACTTTCCATGTTGTAGGTGTGTTGCTACCCTGCTTTAACACGCCCAGCTGATTCTTTTCTATGGGCCTGCTCAAATAAATTACATTTGCGTAGGTGGTATTCAAGATGGCACATTCAGTCTCCAGTGTTCGTGGCACATATGGCAAACAAATCTTGGTCATTTTCTGCAGGACTGCTACAGTGTATTTACACATTTCTGTAAAAGCATGTATCAGTACCTTGAAAAATCATCAGAATCATTGACGTGAATTCCCGGTCATTTCTAGTTACTCCCACATGGCACAATTGCCATCTCTACCAGCTCGATACAACTAGCTACAAAAGTGCTGTTGGACTTAATTCTGTTGACTAATTTTTTATAAGGAGAAGAAGTGTAAGTACCTGTAATGTGTTCATATCTAATTGCAATTGAAGCTGACAGTTGCCAGTTTATTCTCGTGATATGGAACTGTCTTGAGAAACTGGTGATGTCACACCACTAAATGCTGAATGCTACCAATTCATGGATCTGTGAGCACGAGTTATTTTATATGATAAAGCCAACATTACTTTAAAGATTATTCCAGCTCAAATTTGCCCTCTCTCTAA
This sequence comes from Chaetura pelagica, assembly GCF_000747805.2. Taxonomy (NCBI): domain Eukaryota; kingdom Metazoa; phylum Chordata; class Aves; order Apodiformes; family Apodidae; genus Chaetura; species Chaetura pelagica. The sequence continues at coordinate 2,508,607 of NW_009952441.1, read as the reverse complement.
TTCTCTTTTTCTCTCATCCTACTTCACCACCATCTGTTTAATGCTAAAATTTTAAATTATTGCTTCAGATTGTGTAACTTTGACTGACTTGCAGAGTTATTGTTTAGAACTCCATCTGAAGGAAAAGAGGTATAGTAATACATATAAAAGAAGGAAAAGTAGGGGGGAAAAAAAGTTCTAAGTACTGCATGCATGCTGTTTTGCTGCCTCACAGGATGGAGAGAGAGATGTTGCAAAAAAGTTTTCTTTATTGATATTTATTAATGGAAGGATCTCCGATATTAAGCCCAAATATTGAAGTTGCTACTTAGATATCTAATGACAGACCTTAACAATGTGACCACTCACAGCTAGAATATTTAGTTTATTTCAGATGCAAAACAAACAAACAAACAAAAATCGTGAAGTAGGAACCTTTATATCGCTCCTAATATGTTTCTCCCTGATAATAATTAATTATGCCTTTAGTAATTAGTTGTATATAAGAAGATGTATACTTGCTTACTTCCATTCCTTTTTAATTACTGCTCTTTTCCGGAATAAATTTTTGTGTTCTTGTGGCATCCACAAGATGGCACTCCATCTCTTTTTTAACATACGCAGGTTTCGGCGTAGGTTTTGGGCACTGGGTTTACTGAGGTAACCCTCAGTAACAGAACAGATATTGAGAAACAGTAAGTCAGATAAATACTTTAAGAGCTACATGTTCAGTAATTTCACAGAAGTCTCACTTTTATCTCATTCTGTCAAATAGTTGTTAATACCTTTTCTCAGTCAGGATGGGGTTGCTGTGATTTGTGGTAAAAATTATTCGTTATCATAGAACCATAAAATCATAGAATCTTTAAGCTTGGAAAAGACCTTTAAGATCATCAAGTCCAACTCTCTGCCCTACAACCCTTCACTACTAAACCATCTCCTGAAACACCACGTCCACCCATTTTTTTAACACCTTCAGGGATGGTGCCTCCACCATCTCCCTGGGCAGCCTGTTCCAATGCCTCATCACTCTTTCTGCGAAGAAATTATTAATGATATCCAATCTGAACCTCCCCTGGGGCAACTTGACCCCATTTCCTCCTGTGCTATCACTGGTGACTGGGGAGAAGAGGCCAACGCCCACCCCACCACAACCTCTTTTCAGGTAGTTATAGAGAGCAATGAGGTTTCCCCTCAGCCTTCTCTTCTCCAGGCTGAGCAGCCCCACCTCCCTCAGCCTCTCCTCATAAGACCTGTTCTCCAGACCCCTAATCAGCTTAGTTGCCCTTAGTTGCTGCACCCTCTCCAGCACCTCAATGTCCTTCCTATACTGCAGTGCCCCAAACTGCACGTAGTGCTCAAGGTGCAGCCTCACCAGGGCTGAGTAAGGGGGCAGGATTACTTGCCTGGTGCTGCTGGTCACACTATTCCTTATACAGGTCATTCTGATACTGGGACCTGTTTTTTCTGTTATAATAAATTATACTTAGCTCAGCTGGGAAGGAGGATTTTACATAAGTAGAATATAATTGCCTGTATTCAAATTTTGTAGATGTTTCTTCAAAAAGTGTGGTTGAATTTTAGTCACAAACATGTGTGCCAAGAAAAGCAGTTTTGGTAGCTCCTACCTGCAGTTAGAAAACTCAGGAACTGTATCACACAGCTGGAAAAGTTATTTCTTCTCTGTGCTGCTGCTACATTTTTTGCACCTACTTTTCGAGTGAAAAGTCCTCAAGTACTTTTTCTACTGCACGTAATAGCAATACAAACCTAAAGAAAAGAGAGCAGGTGTCTGGAACTGCTGGGCAAAATGCTGGGCAAACTCAAGTGGAAAAAGAGAATCTACAGATCATGGAAGGAGGGGCTGGCCACCTTGGAGGAAGGTAGGACTGTTGTCAGAGGATATAGGGAGTCAATAAGGAAAGCTAAGGCCTCCTTGGAACTAAACCTTGCAAGTGAGGTCAAAGACAATAGAAAGGGCTTCTTCAAATACATAGCAAACAGAACTAACACTAGAGGCAATATAAGCCCACTGCTGAATGAGGTGGGTGCCCTGGTGACAGGATATAAAGAAGGCAGAGGTACTGAATGCCTTCTTTGCCTCTGTCTTTACTGCTGCAGACTCTCCACAGGAGCCCCAGATCCCTAAAGCCCCAGAAGAAGTTAGGATGAAGGAGGAGTTTGCTTTGGTAGATGAGGACTGGGTTAGGGATCAGTTAAGCAATCTGGACATTCATAAATCAATGAGTCTGGATGGAATGTACCTGTGGGTGTCAGAAACGGTTTGTTTTTTTACTGTTGCTACAGGAGAAAATGCAGAGCAGCTGAACAGTCATCTCTGCCCATACGAAGTCTGCCCACATGGGGCAATTTCAGAGTTGATATATACAACTCCTTCTTCAGCAAAATTGTGTCAGATAAGTAGGATGTGGTAGATAACAACAGGGACTTAAATCCTTCAGATAAGGAGGCTCTATCCAGTACATCCTTTTACAAATAATCCACTCCTTCAATGAATGATCCACTTCTTTGGAATTCTCATTGAGTGGCAAGACATTAGCTGAAAATATGTCTTAACTAGAGATGCCTGCAGAGGTCTATGAAACATTAATGATTTTGCTTCCACAATACTGGTTTCTTTCTTTCTTCCTTTCTAAAAGTAGCAGTGTCAGAGAATATAGCATGAAACAATTTTAGCTGGATACTTTATACCAACAGCCCTGAAGTTTGCAACATCAACAAAATGCTGATGGCAAGAACCAGAATACTCATCTGTGCAACAACTGACAGCAAAACACTGACATTGTAAAAAATGTTTTGTATTATAACTGAATCAAAGATGCTGCTCATTTTATAGAGGACTGGATAGATTTAATAATTTATAATGGAAAGAAAATATATGTTATCCAGCAAAAACATGGACACAAAAGGATATAAAACAGTTTATTGTGAATTTTTTTCTCTCTGCTATAGCAACTAAACCAAAAAAACCTCTTCAACAAAGGAGGAAATGAACCAGAATTTAAATGGAAAAAAAACCACCAACAACAACAAAACAAAACAAAAACCCAAACAAACAGCTGTGATATAGTAATAGATCATAGTAAATCAAAGGAAAGGTTTGAGCAGAACATTGTAGAGGCAAAGTCTGCAATGTTACAGAAGGAGCCTGGAATTAGATCACAAAGGTTCAAAATTCTTTAAATCCACAGAAACCTGCTCAGACATTAACTCAGAACTCCTGATTAATTCCTGCTTATGTACATAAATGCTCTTGTTTAATTTTTTGGATTTTTTAATGGTTATATATGAAATACTGTTTTTTATTTATTTTTACTTTGGGAAAGAGGGCTTTTAGGATAATTGAGACTGATAATAAATAAAATTTGGAACATTTTTAAATATTGGAGTTAGTGCAATTTGTTATTTTCACAGGGGTCTGTCTCAGAAGGAGTCTGACTGACTGTCCTCATGGTTTAGGTGTCCTGTGGTTAAAATACAAGCTTTTTCCAGCTTTACAAGAATCATCTTTCATCATTCCCACCAGAGAAGCCAGCAAGAGAAGTCAGGCTGTTACATTAGGCCAGACCTGCTTCTCATTTCTACACTGCAACCAGCAAGTCATGTTTTTTAACTGTATCAAAACTCATTTAACAATGAGAGGCCCTTAATTTACCCAATACATGGGTTTTTTTGTTAATTTCATCATCTCAAGGCTGTAGTTCATTTCTGTTTTTATTTTCTAAATCCATTTCCATTTTTGGTTCTGTAATTAGGGCTAACCAGTTTTGTGGAAGAAGGTTGTCCCAGGATCGCCTTGATCTGAGACAGTGTTCATATTAAACTAATTTTAAATGCGCCTTAAAGAAAATGCCTATCAAAGACATGTAAATTCACACTGAGTAAAAAGAAAAAATATTTTCTGATACATATCACAGATATTCATTTGTACAGCAAATGTAGATGTGGCCTTTCCTTATTAAGTCTCACCATAAGTCATGCAAATAAGCATTCAGTCTGCTTGTCTACTTCAAAGTCTGCTTCCCAATGCTCAGTTTAATTCCAACTGGAAAGACATGGGAGGAGAAAATGCTCCTGGCAGACTGTGGGGTCAATCTCTCCTTTCTCAGCAGTGATTTGACTAGCAGCTTCTGCACATCACAGGGCGTGGAGGTCACTGCTGCAGCCCAGAATCCTCAACAGCTTCTTGGCGCTTCAGGCTGCTCATTGTCTGCACCCAGCAAAATCTATTAGACCCTTTTTCAGCCACTGTTTGCATCCAGGCTGAAACATAGAGACTCCATGAAACAGCATGGCAAAAGTGTCAATTCCAGATGATGTTATTTGTTGTTGACCTCAAACCCTCCCAATGGTGCACAGAGTGAAATGCAAACCTGGAAGACACCAGGGCCTGAAGCAGAAAACCAATCCCTGTTACTAGGCTAGACCCAGTCAAAGGAGTTAAATAGAGAGCAGTGAGTCAAAGTGGCCCAGCTGGATCATGGTGTTTGGCTCTTCTTCTTGCTCCCCTGTTTCTGCTGGAGCAGGTCCCTCAGCCCCAGGAAAAAGGGCTAGTGTGGAGATCAGAGGAACATAGAGTGATTCTTTTGGCAACAGAAAACACTGGCACCATCAACCCTCCAAAATGTTTTCTGTTTCTGAAAAGCAGTTGAAGAGCACCTACAGAATGCATTCGTTATGAGACTGTTTAAGACCAACAGTGGGAATGGAATGGCATACTGGAGAGAACAGGCCCCAACAAAGGCAATTGCCCTACTGGCCATTCCTGGGTTGAGCCAGGATGAAGCCAATTTCCTTTTTACTGATTTTTTTTTTTCCTTCAGTAAGCTTTCTTTTAACTAGTCACAGTGCATTCTAACTAAAGCTGATAGGAGTGGAATGTTTTTCTAACTGTCTCCAAGGTCACATCTTTACTCTGCCAGCTCAGACACTGCAGGGAGATCTATGACCCCCCCCGTAGGAGGCTGAGTTAGACAGGCAGCAAAACTGGCCACAGATATTCCATTCCATAGATCTACGTAACCTCAGAGGAAGGTCAGAGATCACAGAAGACAACTTCCTTCCTGCTTCTCCTTCCCTTCTCTTCCATCCATGACCGGTGTCCAGGGAGGACTCCGTCCATCCATCAACATCGACCCCCAGGCTCAAGCTCTCCTGACACTCATCACTCTGCTCTCTCTCCAGCAGCAGCTCCGGGATTTTTTGGGACTGTTCACAGCTCAGGAGATGCTGTGGGAGTTACTGGGGGTGGGGGGAGGCAATAGGGGTTTTGTACATTTCCTGAACATATTTGTATATAATTGTATATCTATTCTTTAATCATTAGTGTTTAATTAAAGCTGTGTAGTTTAGTTTTCAATCCAGCCAAGTCTCTCTCTTTTTCTCTCTCTCCTTCCCCAGTTGGGTGGGAGGGGGAGGGGATCAAGAGCATTGCTGTCAGACATGAGTCAAACGGTGACAAGTATTGCACACAGGAGAAGGAAAGAAGAACTTCAACTGCAGTGTTCTCACTTAGAGACAAAGAAAAAATCATTCTGCTAGTTAAATTCTATATTGACATGCCTTAAAAATATTCTCCAAGGTATTTTGCCTACGTGGGTGCCGAGGTGTGAGCCAGGGAGGAGGAGCAGCTAAGTTGTGGGAAGTCTGGAGGATTTGTCAAACACAGTAGCTACTCTGTGCATCTCAAGGATTGCTGTTCTTTCATCCTGTCATTCAGAATTAATGTCCTAATCTAAAACTGAGGAAGCTTAGAAGTAGGGGGTTTAAAGCCTTCCATTAGATGCATATGACTGCAGGCACAGAATGTTTTTTGTGTCACACAACAAGGGCACAGGTACTGTCAGGAAAGGGCAGAGCAGTGTCAACTGCACAATACATGAGGCATACAGTTGATTAACATAGGTAAAATAATTAGCAATCTTTAATCAGTATACTGCTGCTGAGTGCATAGAGACCCCTGAGAGCAGCCCACTTCAGGAGCAATATGAAGCCACTGGAGAAAGTAGGTTGTAATGCCTGATGTGTATTAACTCAGCTCAGCAGCAACTACCTACACAGACAGAATAGCAATTTATCAAGATTAAAGTGGTTTTAAGTAACTAAAATGTTTTTAAATGCCCAGACCTTGGGCTTTTGACATTCTAGTTAGAATGGCACCTCCTGCCTTAATCCACCATGGCCCTATAACTTTAGCATCTGATCTGACTGGAGGAAAACAGTTGTGAATTAGGTGTACTGGTACCTGAAGTTACACTTCCTCTGATGCAAGACTTTGTCTTTTCCTTTGTTGAACTTCATTAGGTTAATTTCTGACCATTTCTCTAGCCAGTCCAGGTCCCTCTGAATGGCAGTACAACTATCTGGTCTAGCCACTTCTTCTAGTTTTGGACCATCTGCAAAAATGACAAGGATGTCCCATCACCCATGTCACTCATGAAGATGTTAAACAGTGTTGGTCTCAGAATTAACCCTAGGGTACACCACTAGTAACTTGTCCCTATTTGGAGTTTGTGGCACTGATCACAAATTTCTGTGGCCAGTCATTCAGACAATTCAGTCAATGTTCAGACCTTGGCAAACTCCGCCACCATGTCAGGTCTTCGAAGTTTGCTGCACAGCTTCCAACATCATCTAGACTTTCGTGTTGAGTTTCCCCAACTTTACTGCATGATTCCCAAGTGGATGTGATTCCTAGGGAGCTAGGGCTGCTGCAGTAATGTCAAGGCTTTCTGTGGGAGCCCCTACCTCAGGGCTTGCTGTTCCTCACCCTCCTGCCCAGGCCCTGGAGCAAAGGTTGGCAGACAGTAGGAGGCACTGGATCCTGCAGGTGAAAAGCAGCTGTGCTGAGAGCATAGTAGGTGGGAGGAACAAGGGAGTTGGAGGAAGTACAGAAGGAGCAGGGTGGGCATCAGGGGGTTTTACTCCTTGAGGCTTTGGAAAATTCTGCTGGGACCACAGGGAACATCCCTGTGATTGCCTTCAGGAGGAGTCAGTTTGGTTTCAGCCACCTGCTCTTGCATTTTCCCATTGACACTGCCAGCACGGGTAACTTCCAGGTTTTGTGCCAAGCAGTCTTGCATTAATCTGTTAACAGGACAGAGCTCTTTTCTGCCTTCTCTACACCCCTAAATCTCATCATGCCTCCCTGGAAAAGAGCATGAAGTAAGTTTCCCAGGGTCCAGAAATCAGGGGCAGAAAAAAGAGTAACAGAATTGGAGGCAAGGAATTAAAATGCCGTTTTTTTGTTTGTTTTTTTTTCTAAGCCTGGATCATGGAAGTCTGGCTTCACTGCAACTATAGCTGGGAGTCTCATCCAGGTCAAACTCAGTCATTGAAGTGGGCTCCTGCAGGTTTGCATGGAGCTGTTTCAGTACACATGAAATACCATAATGCAAAGCAAGTGAAAAAGAGTAAAGCGGTATTATCATATAGAAAAGCAACATGAGTTCCAGTGTTTTATATGGTGGGCTAAACCAGAAATCCCATATGACTGAATACATTTCCAAAACTGAAAATATTGTTAAATATGTGTAATAGTCCTGCTGGTTTTTGGTACAGGTAAAAGATTTGTGAGAAAATCTGAACCACACATCAATACTGATTTATGTGAGGAGCAAATGCAGATGCTGGTAAATTATATGAGTGGGTCAGTTTTATACTGGAAAACAGTGAACTCTGGCTAAATTCAATGCTGATCTCTTCAACATGTTTTCAACACACTGGTGGGTCATAAAGCAGCCAACAAGCTTGGGCTGTGACTTGCTCTACAGACAAAAAATATTTATTTGATTTCAAAGAGTTAAAAACTGACAATGCTATTAGGACTTTAAACACAGTTTGCATCCAGTAAACACTTTCAACTCGTGCATCAAGAGTGGATGACAACTAGCATGGTTCTCTTGTATGCAGCAGACTCAAAATTGGCCTGCGAGGTCATCATGGGCTGTCCTGTTTAGAATCATAGAGTCATAGAATCCTAGAGGTTGGAAGGGACCTCGAAAGATCATCTAGTCCACTCCCCTGCCAGAGCAGGATCACCCAGAGCACATCACACAGGAACGTGTCCAGGCAGGTTTTGAATGTCTCCAGTGAAGGAGACTCCACAGTCTCTCTGGGCAGCCTGTTCCAGGACTCTGTCACTCTTACAGTAAAAATTTTTTTCTGGTATTCACCTTGAACCTCCTATGCTCCAATTTGCACCCATTACCCCTTGTCCTATCACTGGTCATCACTGAAAAAAGCTTAACATCATCTTCCAGACACTCACCCCTTACATATTTGTAAACATTGATGAGGTCACCCCTCAGTCTCCTCCTCTCCAACCTAAAGAGACCCAGCTCCCTCAGCCTTTCCTCATAAGGCAGATGTTCCACTCCCCTCATCATCTGTGTGGCTCTGTGCTGGATTCTTTCAAGCAGTTCCTTGTCCTTCTTGAACTGTGGGGCCCAGAACTGGACACAATACTTCAGATGTGGCCTCATCAAGGCAGAATAGAGGGGGAGGAGAACCTCTCTTTACCTACTAACCACACCCTTTCTAATGCACCCCAGGATGCCATTGGCCTTCTTAGCCACAAGGGCACATTGCTGGCTCATGGTCATCCTCCTGTCCACCAGGACCTCCAGGTCCCTTTCACCTGCACTGCTCTCCAGCAGGTCAGCCCCCAACCTGTACTGGTACATGGTGGTTTTCTTCCCCAAATGCAAAACATACCTCTCTGTGACCATCAGGGGAAGACACAGGCCTTCTCAAGATGATGCTCTTTCCTTCAGAAAGCACTGCCAGTAATAATTCTGCTTGGTATATGGTAGCTTCATGTGAGACTAATGGTTTGAGGGAAGCTTGCATCATGTGTGTCTCTCTTAAAAGTGCTTAGCACAAATTTGGAGCATTTTTTCTTTGTGGATCATCTCACTCTTATGCAACTTCCCTGCTCTGCACCTTCCTTTGCTGTACAACAGGCCATCTAGTGCAGACTGCAGTGATACGCATTCAAATGGAAGTCTGTCTGCTACAGCAGCGTGCTAAAATCTGTATATTCATGTTGTGCCACATGTCATGCCTCTCTCTAGGTAAGGTAAAGCTCTGCAGGAGATTAAATTCTGGCACATTGCCTTTAGGTGGCCAGAACCTCAATGCAGGGCTTCTCTGTTTGTTCAGTGTGAACAGTTAAGTCGTGGGTACTGTGCAGGACAAATACACACTGCGTGAGTAGCTTTTACATCAATCTGGTAGCTTAAAACCACCTTAAGATTAGTGTAAGCTAATTTTTAAGTGGCTGCCTTATGCCAATGAGCACAGAATAGCTACAGTACAAGCGAGAATAGGATCTTTTTTATCTGCCTTTTCTTGAGTCCTTATACTTTGCAAACTCTTGCAAAGTTTGTTGAATCTGTGAACTATGGAAAGGGTGTGTTGTTGTAAAGAAAATGGATTTGCTTGGAAAGACGAAAATCTGCCCTGCCTGCAGTGAGTGTTACAGAGAGCAGAGAATTTGCTATTAGCATAGTCCCATATAAAACACAGGCTGGGGAATGTATCACATATCATCACTGCCATGTAAAATGCAAGCTTCTCTCTCCTGTGCTCAGAGAGAAACAGTGACAGTTAGAATCACTCTGTACTCTAGTACACAAAGGAAGTGATCCAATCCAGGTGTACATGGGGCAAAGAAAGCCTGTAGAATCATTACTCTTGGCTTTAATATTTACTGCTCCTTTTTTCCAGGAGTGCTCCACAGTGCAGCTCCTAGCTCCAGGACCAGTGGTATGACTGCACTTTGTGAACCTTTGTCTGCATTAACTGCTGCGTCCCACAGTGACTACATGGGCAAACCAGCAGATTTGTGAAGCAACTGCTTCATTACTGAGCTCCAAGCTAAATGTTCCCCCACACCCCTTATCTTTTCTGTTGCTCCACCCCAGAGTTTCACAGGAGTGTATAGCGCAGTTGTCTGAGAGGTTTTCAGTCCTGTCCTTGAAACCTGTGAAGGCTTCAGCAGCACACGTGAATTTTCTGCCATAAGCAGCTCTACAACACCAGCTACTGCCTCCTCACTCTGCTTGGTGCTTCTTTTAAAACTGATACAATGAGCTACTTGTTCCAGGGAGGCACAACCCGAGGAGAGTCGATAATTAAGCAGAAGTGGAACTTCCCTCCAACCACAAACCAACTGAAAACAAGTAACTTCAAGATCTGCCTTCATCTACTCTAGAATGCAAACAAACTAGGAAGCTTTCCTTCTCTTTCTCTAAAAAGAAATACTTATTTTCATTTTGGCTTTACACAAAATTAATGGTCCCTCTGCTTCAAACACACCAGGCACATTTTCTTTAAAAGATTATCAGTTTGCAGATATCTGCTTAAACTTTGGCTAATTTTCTCAGTTTGTATTTCTCTCTGGTATAATAAAATGTGTTACCTATGTCCAATATCTTTGTCTCTAGACATGCTCATACGTCATGGTCATACCAATGCTTTTATACTGTCTAAAAATAGACTCATAAAGTTTTAATTCCTTTAAATGCTACTCTGAACATTATTTTGAATCCGTGTTCTTTCCAATGCACTCGTATATTTGAAAGTCACAGTGATATCTTGGTTCTTTCTTGTCATAAGTATTTATCAGAGAGAGAAAGCATTGTGTATATGCAATATGATCAGTCAGTCTTGAGAAATGCTATTGTTCTCACGAGGCTGTGTTTAGAGAACTATGTTTGTATTCTTACACCCTTTGTACACACATGGTATTTCCTGATTTTGCAATGTATCAGCAGAAAGAAAAGTTGTCTCCTCACATTACCTCAAAATGAATAACAATTTCTATGCTAAAAAGGGGAGAGGGAGAAAAGTGGATACATTTGAAAACTGTGATGACAAAACAAGCTATTTTTCTACAGAAAATTGTACAAATAATTTAGAAACAGAATGTGCTGGTTTCACAGTTTGACTCAGGAGAGACAACAATGCTCTTGATCCCCTCCCCCTTCCACCCAGGTAGGGAAGGAGAGAGAGAAAAAGAGAGAGTTTTTTTGATCAAAAACTAAACTACACAGCTATAATTAAACACTAATGATTAAAGAATAGATATACAATTATATACAAATATGTTCAGGTATGAGCAAAATCCTCTCAACTCCCCCCATCCCCAGCAACTCCCACAGCATCTCCTCAGCTGTGAACAGTCCCAAAAAATCCCGGAGCTGCTGCTGGAGAGAGAGCAGAGTGATGAGGGTCAGGAGAGCTCGAGCCTGGGGGTCGATGGTGATGGATGGACGGAGTCCTCCGAAAACTGTGATGACAAAACAAGCTATTTTTCTACAGAAAATTGTACAAATAATTTAGAAACAGAATGTGCTGGTTTCACAGTTTGACTCAGGAGAGACAACAATGCTCTTGATCCCCTCCCCCTTCCACCCAGGTAGGGAAGGAGAGAGAGAAAAAGAGAGAGTTTTTTTGATCAAAAACTAAACTACACAGCTATAATTAAACACTAATGATTAAAGAATAGATATACAATTATATACAAATATGTTCAGGTATGAGCAAAATCCTCTCAACTCCCCCCATCCCCAGCAACTCCCACAGCATCTCCTCAGCTGTGAACAGTCCCAAAAAATCCCGGAGCTGCTGCTGGAGAGAGAGCAGAGTGATGAGGGTCAGGAGAGCTCGAGCCTGGGGGTCGATGGTGATGGATGGACGGAGTCCTCCCTGGACATGGGAAATGGAGGGAAGAGAAGGGAAGGAGAAGCAGGAAGGAAGTTGTCTTCTGTGATCTCTGATCTTCCTCTGAGCTTACATAGATGTATGGAACGGAATATTTCTGGCCCATTTTGCTGTCTAACTCAGCCTCCTATGGGGGGGTCACAGATCTCCCTGCAGTGTCTGAGCTGGCAGAGTAAAGATGTGACCTTGAAGACCCAGCAGTTAGAAAAACATTCCACTGTTTTGTATCATTCCTAGCTGGAATACTCTGCTACTAGTTAAAAGAAAGCTTACTGAAGGTGGGGGGGGTGGGGAATTTAAAAAAAAAAAAAAAAAAATCAGTAAAAGGAAAACTGGCTTCATCCTGGCTCAAATCAGGACAGCTGAATTTAAAGATAAGTGTCTGTGCTCCTCCTTCTCACTCCCCATCCCCATCCAGGAAACATTCAGGGTAGCATCCCAGGACTGAGCCAGGAACCCAGAGAAGGGTTATCCACAGCACTACACTTTACAGAGGTATTTCTTTAGTTTCCTGTCCTGATTTGAGTCAGGATTAAGCCAGTTTTCCTTTTGCTGATTTTTTTTTCCTTCTGTGAGCTTTCTTTAACTAGCAACTGTGTGTTCTGCTAGGTTGATAAGACACTGGAATGTTTTTGTAACTGCTGGGTCTTCAAGGTCGCACCTTCACTCTGCCGGCTCAGACACCACAGGGAGATCTGTGCCCCCCCCCATGGGAGGCTGAGTTAGACAGACAGCAAAATAGGCCAGAAATATTCCATTCCATATATCTACGTAGGCTCGGGGGAAGGTCAGAGATCACAGAGAACAACTTCCTTCCTTCTTTTTCTCGCCCTCTCTTCCCTCCATGGCCGGCATCCAGGGAGGACTCCGTCCATCCATGACTGTCGACCCTTAGGCTCGAGCCCTCCTGACCCTCATCACTCTGTGCTTTCTCCAGCAGCATCTCCAGGATTCCTCGGGACTGTCTTAATCTCAGGAGATGCTGTGGGAGTTGCTGGGGGTGGAGGGAGATGAGAGGCTTTTGTCCATACCTGAACATATTTGCATATAATTGTATATATTTTCTTATATCATTCATTAGTGTTTAATTAAAGCTGTATAGTTTAGTTTTCAGTCCAGCCAAGTCTCTCTCTTTCTCTCTCTTTCCTTCCCTACCTGGGTGGGAGGGGGAGGGGATCGAGAGCATTGTTGTGTTATTGTTGGACCTGAGTCGAACAGTGACATTTCCTTACCTCCAGACTCTCTTATTTCCCTACTCATCAGCAATGAAGGAAGTGGGAGAGAAGTTGCTGTTGCAACAATAATAATGCATCAAGCATCAGCTAACCACCAGCCATGGTAGAAAGCAGGTTGTAAGAGAAGTACTTGAGGAAAAACACTCAAAAAAGTGCTTTGTTAAGAACCACACTCAGTATCTGAGAAGGAAGCTAAAAACAACAAGGATTTGTTGGATGGCATGTGTGGAAAGGAGTTGTTCCCTCATACAGAGCAGCACTTCACACCACGCCCTGGTGCACAAGAGAGTTCTCAGGGCACCACCTCAATGGTAGTGCATATTATTGCAGCAAAGGCAAAATGAGATTTCTGTGCTTTTTTCCCTCACATTGGTTTGATGTGCTGCTACACACACAACTACTCAGTTTAAAACTAAAATAGATGATCTAATTTATGTTAGTTGTGCAAGTTTTAAAAGTGCAAGCTTTTCCTTGTGCTTGCTTATAAAGCTATAACCCTTGCTTTTCAAGCCAACATGATGCCTTTTCTTGATGTTAAAGGGAATCCCTGGGCCCTTTGAAATATTTTTGCCCTTGGGAGGAGGAAAGTCTTTACCCAAAACACGTTTTTATAGATTTCCGATATTAACATGGGTACTCCTCTGAAGGCTAATTTTGAAATCAGTACATTTTGGATGTATCTCAACAGACCATACGTGCTGGAAACAGAAGCATGTAACTCAAGAGCCTCAGGGCCTTGCCTTTGCCTCAGCTGGACTATGAGAAAGGGAAGAAGCAATGTCACCTACATACCAGTTCAACACAGAGTAAACAGAAGGAAACCAGGTTTTCTCCTTTTCCTGCAATAAATCCTATACTGTGAAAAGAATGAGTCAACTAATTATCTCTTAGCATTATGATGTTCTCTCTCAAAAGATGGGTTTTAATATGTCGGTGACCTATGGTGTGCTGGGCATTACTCAGGTCTTACATGTCAATCATTCATTAGCTCAATGAACACAGCCAGCTGCATACGTAACACAATAGAAGCCCCACCAGCGCTGCTACTTCTCATTAGTATCAGTAATGTGCTCACAGTGGAACTACTGTTACCATTTCCAGACACTCTTATCTCTAACAGGATGCAATAGGAATAGGAGACATCCCAAGATATTTCTTACAAATCATCACAAGATTTGGAAAGCTCTTAGTTTCAGGTCATGTAGAAAAGACAGGGAGTACTTATTCTATCAAATGACAAATTACACATATAAGTGAAAGAAAGTAAGTAATTCAGGTTCTTCTGCCAGGTAATGTATTTACCTTGTCATGTACAGTTAGTGATTTGAATTGAATGGTTGTCCTGAAAATGCCACAAATATAGTGGATTTTAAGCATTTATATGAATAATGTGATAATCCACAGTTGTAGATTAGTTAGTATTAAAAATATAACATCAGAATCCTCATGGTTTGGAGGTATGAGTCCAATTGCGGAATAAGGCAATTTGTAATAGGCTGTTTAAAAAGTATCTATTTCAGTATATCCCTTTGAGATATCTGAAACTTTTCTTTGTCAGAGCTGACACACTGATCTGACCTCCTGTGGCCCTAGATTTTTATTCATGCTGCCAAAGAATTGCATTTTTGTATTTGCTAGAAAAAATAAATCATAATATAAGTGTACTCCTTGAAATCTCATACTTCACATATCATCTTGAAAACACTTTCAGTCTCAGATAATATACCATTTTTCAAATAAAGTAATACTGGAAATACTGGAGTTTTATTTATACAACATTTATCTTAACAAGAAGAAGTAAGCTCTCTGTTCAACTTATCTGAAGTTTTCTTATCTGAGCTATACTTAGGGCTTATAGGATATTTAAATTTTCTTTTAATCTGGTCTGATTTACAAACATATTCTTAGCATTTTTCAATTCCTTTTATTCACTTAACAGTCAGCTTGTTTTTTTATTTAGACCAAAAAAAAATTGAAAAATATTTTTGTTGCAAGCACAAAATAAATTTTCCTCCTGAGTTCAAATAACACAATCTTTGGGTGATGAACACTGAACAATAGAACAGTTTTGACAGATGTGAAATTATTAATGAATGTAACATTGGAGTGGAGGGGAGAAGGTGTTTTGTAGAAACATCTCTGTGTAAATACATTTCTTGCATCAGCAGGGAATTTTTTTAGAAACCAATAACCACTGGAAGAGTGATCAATACAAACTTCCAATGGTGATTTTGCAACCATCATACTTCTTTTTAAATTTTTTCCCTGTAGAAATAGCCTTCGTACCCCTGCAGGAAGCCTGATGGGAAAAAGCCCTCAATTGTTTATCTTGATAGACATGGTTTGGGCATCAGGCACAGCTTTGCTTTCACTGAAATAAAGAGCTGCTCACCTGCTGTATTTGCTTGCCACCTACAC
The DNA here is from genome assembly GCF_000747805.2 of Chaetura pelagica. NCBI lineage: Eukaryota > Metazoa > Chordata > Aves > Apodiformes > Apodidae > Chaetura > Chaetura pelagica. Next base: position 2,493,227 of record NW_009952441.1, on the reverse strand, counting down.
AGCTAAGGTTGTTGTTGCCTTATCCATACTCCTCAAGTCAACAGTGGTGCATTTAATGAAGTCTTGCTGGTCATGGATGAACTCTCTCAAGGAACAGACCTAGAACCATTGAAAAACTCAGAATTGCTGAGCTAGTAACTTCGATACCAAATTTTTAAAAAAGCACACCCAGCTTTGGTTCACATATATAATTCTTGCATTCTGTAGTCATAATATGCTCCTGTGTCAGAAAAATCACACTTCCCTCTCCCTTTTTATTACCTTTATTTGCCATTTTATTACTAGCTTTTGCTGAGGAGTCATTGGGCTAGTATTTTTAAATATAGCTTTTTGGAAAGTTGCCTGTAAGCCCAGTAGGTCCTAGGAACTAAGTTTTTGCAGAAGCAAGATGTATATACAGTCAGCTGGTGACTGGCTGCTTTTGCCTGTCGTAAGTGGTACCACTGCTGAGTTTTCCCATGTTAGGCATTATTTTTCCCATCACCCCTCAAAGACTTGATTGGCCTCAACAGTGACAATAATCTACTAACATGACATTTTGAAATTAACCTCTAGATCATCAGAACATGTTTGCAACTTCAATATTTGAAACTCAATTAGAATACAAATCAACTGAAATCAGGTCAACCAACAAGGAGAGGTGATCTGATGGACCTGATGTTAACCAACAATGAGAAGCTTGTTGAGAATGTGAAAGTCAAAGACAGCCTTGGCTGCAGTGGTCATGAGATGGTGGAGTCCAGGTTCCTGAAGAAAGCCAAGAGGATAAAAATCAAGATCACAACTCTAGACTTCAAGAGAGTGGACTCTGGCCTCTTCAAATATCTGCTTGGAAGAATCCCATGGGATGAGATCTTGGAGAGAAGAGTGGCCCAAGAAAATTGGTTAAAATTCAAGAATCACCTCCTCCAAGCTCAAGAATGGTCCATCCCAACAAGTTGAAATACAGGCAAAAATGCCAGGAGGCCTGCATGGAGCTCCTTGCCAAGCGCAAAAAGGAAGCATACAGAAAAAGTGGAATCAAGGACAGGTAACCTTACAAGAATAAAGAAACATTGTCCAAACATCCAGGGAGGAAGTTAGGCAAGCTACAACCTAAATGGAATTCAATCTGGCCAGGATGTCAAAAACATGAAGAAGAGCTTCTGTAAGTACATGGGTGGCAAAAAGAAGATTAGGGAAAATGTAGACCCATTGATCACTGAGACAGGGAACCTGGTTATGCAGAACATGGTAAAGTTGCTGAAGTACTGCACTTCTTTGCCTTAGTGTTTACTAGCAAGGCTGGCTTTCAGGAATCTCAGGCCACAGAGACCATGGGGAAAGGCTAGAGCAAGGAAAATGTACCCTTGGTGGAAAAGGATCAGGTCAGGGAATATTTCAGCAAACTGCACTTAACATGAGCCCATGTGTCCTGATGGGATGCACCCACAATTGCTGAAGAAGCTGGCTGATGTCATTGTGAGGCCATTCCCAGTAATTTCTGGAAGTGTCTGATGACAGGAACTATTTCAGCTTGGAGAAGAGAAAGGTAAGGGGGAATCTCATCAATGTATATAAATACCTAAAGAGTGAGTGCAAAGAAGATGGAGCTTTTAAGTGAAACACAGTGACATGCAAAGAGTCAATGACAAACTGAAACACACTGGAGTCCCCCCTGAACATCAGGAAACAGTTTCTCACAGCAAGGGTGACTGCACACTGGCACAGGTTTCCCAGGGAGGCTACGGAATGCCATCCTGGCAGATATTCAAAAGCCATCTGGACATGGCCCTGGGCAACCGTCTACTAGGTCACCCTCCTTGAGCAGGGGAGTTGGACAAGACAACCTCCAGTGAACCCTTCCAGCACTGACTAGTCTGTGATTCCCTGGTTCTGTATAATGAATAGGTTTGACTCTCCCCCCAACCTATTTAAATATGGGGTTTTTTACAACTCCCAAATAGGACTTGGCTTCCCACCAAGCCTGGAAAGGCAGGAAGGACTTTTCTTAGGCTCTGTTGGTACTTGTGCTTCTTAGTTAAAGAAGCAAGTATGGTGACATGATTGATAATGGAAAGTAAAGAAGAAAAATAAATATTAGCACATCCATACAGATCTAAATAATGCTAAGCTGCAAAATTACATGGATTTGTGTCTTAAACAAAGCAACCCTTTCTTCCCAGGTCTGCACTGCCTGAGTTATGAAGACACTGTGCTTCCCCTGAGAAAAGCAAAGATGTAGATGGCATCCTGGGTTGCTTTTTGAGGGTGATATGAGGTCTTCCATGGTTTTCATTCTACAAAATTAAATACATTTAAATATTACTGGAGGATTTGTAATTGCAAGCTGCACACAGGAATAAACAATCAAATGAGAAATATTGTTGAGCTAATGAGGGTTAATGACAGGATATGTTATCTCTTGTGTTAACTTCATGCCAATTGTAAAATTTAAGAATGGTTTGAACATTTTACAGCAGAAAGGCTGATTATTTTAGCACATGAATATGTTAAAAAATGGTGTCAAACAAAGGGGGGAGTTAATTGATAAGCAGCAAATAGAATGACCATCTTTTCCTGTACAGATTTGTTTAGGAAATAGCAAACAATTTTCCTAAATCTATACATACAGCTTTCCTAACTCAAAATTCTAAATGGAACTTATGACCTAATATATTTCCTAATTTTTTATATTTTGCTTATTCAGATTATGTTGTTGAGCAAGTAAAAAATGCTTCGCTAGATAAGATATCACAGAAGTCATTAAGATCAGCAAGTTCCTTAGGCAGATATTTTATTTTTCCATTAACATTCTAGCATGAAATGACGTCAGTTAAATTCCAGTTTTATTTGTTCTGTGTGATAAGCTATAAGATAAGGTCTCAGTAGGAAATGTGGAAAAACTTTATATTCACCTCCATGTACACAGTTTTACTCTTTGATTAACTGGCCAACACTGGTAGTCATTTCTGTAAAACTCAGTGGCAGCACAAATGTTATTTAAATATGCTGGGTTTTGAGGAAAATGGCTGAGATCTGCAGCCATAGCATCTTCAAATAGCTCATGTTTGTATTGAAAAATAGTCCTTTTGATAAAGGCAATGAAAATTCTCCACAAAATAAACAGAAAAAGCATTCCCCTTCTCTCATGCCTTGTCTATGTCTTTCCCTCCCCAGATAGAAACTACAGGTTAAATACAGAAGCAGCATCACATTGAGCAGGTAATTGTTTCCCAGAGAACCCCTTCTTTCCATAGGTAGTAAGTGTACTTACAAAAGTAACATATCAATAACATATCAGTAAAGTGCTCTATTTTAAATTATGAAATACAGAGTTATTCTTTGTGGCATTTTACTAGATACTAGTGACATGTTGTGCTTGCTTCACACTAGTGATATTTTAGATACAACTCCTAAGAGGGGTGATAGTAATACTGGGTACTCACAGTTACATTCTTGCCTAGCAAGAACAATCTTTGGAGCATGCACAATGTACGGCACTCTAATTTCTCCTACACCTCACTTCTCCTGCACACTTCTCTACCTCTTTGTATAGTGCCACGTAAGACAAAAGTACTATGGGGACTTTTACCTAGGCTATGCACCCCAGGGGAACACCTGCTGTTCTGCTTGTGGAGCTTCACTACACTCCAGGTAGAACTCCCTGTGCAGTTTCTTCACATATTTGTTTGTAATAACCTCAGTCTTACATACATAGGAACCCAGGACTGGGAAGGTGGCAGGTAAGGGGTGTGGGGGAAATATCTCACCTTGAGTACTCAAGCACTGAAACATGAAACAAATCACTGCTCTGAAAATCACCATCCTGAAAACCCAACTGTTGCTTTGGGAACTGTGGTAGCTAATTATGCTATGTTTTGACTTTGAACTGGATTTTAAAGGAGCACATTTAGAAAGGCACTGGGTCACACCTTACCACACAGAACTTACCTTGATGGCCCCATAAGACATCTCTCTGTGTTCAGGTAACCAGACTAGCAGAGTAGTATTACAGAAATGTTGTCTCCAAACAGAGTAGTACTTTCAAATTATCTAAAAATATGTCACTATACCAGTAAGGCAGCCTCTGCTGATAAGTTGTACCTGGTGACTGGGATAATAGTCCACTGCTTTTTCCAGCAGACACTAAATTATCCTTGTGTTGAGATTAAAAGTGCGTTTTTCCACTGTTTATTTGCCAGCTATGTTTACTTTCTGTGTTAAGAAAATTATGCTCTTCTCTGCTAAAGTTCTTCTATGACAGCAAAGCTGCTACTCTCCTTTGTGACATTCAGGACCTTTCTTATTAATGTTTGACAGCTTTGAGATTTATTGGAAAATGTGTGAGACAAAATATTTCAGGAACATTACACCCCTTATCAACTAGTAAACTTGCTCTATGTCAATTCCATTTGGCAAAAGTACTAGGGCATTGGATGCTTTTTATATTTTTATCCAAGACTGATATAGGGTAGAATATAAGCTCTGAATATCTCAAAGCTGCCTTTGTTTTCATAAATATTTCCCGTTTTTCCAAGAGAGTAAGTTTCTTCTGAAGGCCATTTCATGCAAACCTGTATTCTTTACAGTCATCTTGCATGCAGCATATGACACCAGAAGAAGGAATGGGGAAGAAAACTGGACAATTTGCAAACCAGAGTTATTTCCTAGGATATCAAAATGTTTTGATTTATAAGCTGTATCGTTACAATTATTATAATTTTAGTCTGTTTTCTCCCCTTTTACGTGGTTCTCCAAACCACGAACACAAGATTTTGTTTATCTCAGTGTGTGGCAGGAAAATAACGCTCTGATTAAAAGGGCATCATATTTTGAGCTGAGTTTGTTTTGTTTATACTGGTAAATAAAGAGAAATAGATATTTTTTGAGTTTCTGTCCTCTGATGTAATATGTGACTTCCCTTTACTTCACTGTAATGAGTATAACAAACAGGAAAATCTGACTTTCACTTTTCTGAAGAATCAGTCTCAAAATTCTTTGACTTGTCTTGTATACATGCCATCCCCTGGAGAGACTGTATGATTCTGTAAAATGATAGAGTCTTACACATCTGAAAACTGGACTTTTAAGGGCAACTCTGAGCCCTTGCCATCTCATAACCACTTGTGTATCTGAAAAAACACCAAAACAAACATGAAAGTATTGAGACACATTCCCCTCATCCCTCAAAGAAGTCAGCAGATAACTAGGTTTTTTTCACTTCATTTAGACTTTGTCCAGATTTTGAAGACAGCAGCTCTTGGCCTTCAGGGTTTGAGTTGGGGATTCTGGGAGAACTTTCATGCTGTCAAGATGCAGCTAGAATGAAACACTCTCTGTATTAGGCAGGACATCAGTACCATTAAGATTCTGTCTCCTTATATAAACATATTGGTCTTAAATGCAGGCAAGTCTCATACTGAGTCAATGTACAAGTTTAGATGTACAAGATGAGCAGGCTCAAGTCTTTTAATCAGAGTACTGGCAGCAATCATTCCAGCATTTCTAGTACCTTTTGAATTTTCTTAATTTATTTACATCTGTTTAGCTACTGTATTTGCCCTAGGCATTAAGAAATAAAGGGTTATTTCCTTTGTCATGCTAATTTGAACTTAATATCTGCCAAGTAGTGGAGGTATGAAACAGTAGGCTGATACCATCCCAGCTTCTCTGCCATTGAGGAGTTGTGGGATGGAAGCCCTGTGTCAGAGATAGCAAGGACATTTTTCCCTGTCAAGGTTCCTATACTAATTTTTCTTTCTGTCTCCCAATCTCTCTCCTACTCCCATTTTCAGTAATACTAATACTATTTCTTCTCTTGCCTAACATCCCCTGTCAGTCTCCCTTTTGTTTATAACACAGTCTTGTCTAACACTTATGGCCAGTACTATAAAATGCAGATTAATAATATAACACGGTAAAACTGACACCCAGACAAATGGCTACTTTCACTCCATTTTAAATGGAGACTTATTAAAAACTCTTCTATTTTCACATTCTTTCTTTATGGAGTTAGAGCAGTAATAAAAGATAAAATGTGTGTACACATTTTTTTAAATGCCTAAAGGAGTCACTTGGCAAAAGATTTGTCATATGTTGAGTGAGTTTTTAAGATGGTCCTAGGTCCAGATTTCCTTGACTCTTTCACATGTGAGAAGTAGATAGATGATGGGAACATATATCAGAGAACTGGTCTTGTTACAACATAGAAAGGTGGCCTGTGCTCACTTGTTGAGGCACTTCGAAGGGCTAGAAGTCTTTAGTGGCTGCATTAAGTTAGACAATTTATGAAGAGATGATGTGGCCCATCTTTCTTTCCAAAAGATTATTTAGATAATTTGTGCAGAAGAGAATTTGGTAAAAGCAAGCTTGTTAATCAGGAGACTGTTAAGGAGGTTCAACTAAGAGTCTTTTTTGGTGGTTTTGACACTGCTTGTGGCTACACTGCAGAAGTGCTGATTTGGTCTTTGGTTATTTCCTTTAAAAACTGACAGTGCATTTTGCCTGGAGAAAGTGAAGTTCTGCAAGAACAGCTACTGCAGCTAGGAGGTTCTTGACATGTTTCCTGCTTGTCATGTGTGCTCTACCACTTCTGCACCCTGATGAAGACAATACGGGGATGATGCTGTTTCTGACCTTTCTAAATCTACACATATGACATTTGTACACTGAGTGCTCACATCAAGGCTGCTTCTTGAAAACTTGTCTACTGATGAAAAATTGTTTGTAAAGAACAGTTGCAAGCATTATTCTATTCCTTCAGTTGTGCAGCCTAAGATTTCATAGTGATGATTTAATTAAAAAATAGTTTTCACCAAAAATACAGACTAATAGCACTGTTTGCATATTTTTCAGGGTTCTCTGAATGCTCAATCTATATGTATATATCACTTCATGTTTGTGTATATTATCTTTTCTTAACCTAATCATAAAAAGTCTCTCCTCAACATACACACTTCCCTTCTCATGTGAAATTCTCCAAGACCTCTTCTATTTTTCATTCCAGTTATCAGAAATCTTGGGAACTAACGACGTCACAGATTCAGTAATGGGATGTAATTTCTTTCTAGCCCAGTAGTTAAAATCCATTCCTAAAGAACTAATAGCTTTTCATAACTATATGAGTGGATGCTGACTGGACTTATTCTAATTCTTCCTGTAAACAAACTGCTCAACAAATTTCTAGACCTTTGTTCCATTTAAATGATCTATTAATTACGCACAATACTTAAATCCTCTAGAGTGATATTACTAAGACAGAGGCATACTGGTATGCAGTCCTCTGACTCTAACATGTCTGAATAAAGAAATTGTACCTCTGATCGTTTGTATAAATCCAGCAGGCACCTTTGGTTCTCAACATCAAATGCTAACAGTTTTGGTCCACCATTTTTCTGAAATTGTACCAAATGGAAACTTGCTGAGTGCTTAAATTACAATTTTGTGAATTTAGCCTTCAAAGGCTTATTTAGTGATACATTAATCACAGAAGAGGATTGGGGAATGGAAGAAAATGCATTTATATATTATAGAATTAGCACCCTTATTTTTGTATTCAACACTTACAGCTGTGACAAATTGTGTAATACAGCTATATGTTGGATTTTGCATTTAAGTCTCTGGTTTGTCTTAAAGATACAAAAAAGCCCACAAAAATCAAAAAACCACCAAAACGAACAAACAAAAAAAACCAAGCCCAGAAAAAAACAAAAACACAAACCCAGCACAAGGTGCTTGGCTACTAAAAAAAAATAAAATAAAATCTAGATCAAATTGATCATAGCTTACATTTGCTACATTTCTATTATGTTTTTGCTATCTGCACAGAACTCCAGTTGCTTTCGGGTTTGATCCCACCAAAATAATTGAGGATTTTGCTATCAATTTTAACAGCAGCAGATCAAAATCTCTAGTGGCCTGGAAGAGTCCACTAAGAGGAAAATAGTTTTTAATCCTCCCAATTTTGAAATTTTTTGAATTTTTTTTTTAATAAATTATTTCTGTTTTGCAGTAACTGCTGTGGTGTGTAATGTTGCTCCAGTTCCACTCCCCTAGACATCTGCTGAAAAACTTGGAAAGGTACTGTTTTTGGTGAGCCACACTCTCCAAGAATTTGCCAGTGGGCCAATTGTGAACTGTCACCAAAAACTTTATATCTGTCAAACAAACTGTTGACTTAAAATGTGTCAGATTGCACTGTGAGGATAATACAGTAGTGTTGCCATTTAACATGGTGACGTAGTTCAAACACAGTTAAGGGAAGTTTACAAACAGCAATAGTAATTTTATAATCACTGTGAAAGTGAAATAACTAACAACACGGTCAAAGAAACAATTCAAAGCACTTAAGTCATTGCTTACTTCATCAATTGCTTTTGAAACAAAAAAAAATCATAAATAAAAGTTGATTAAAATGCTCTGCTCTGGGTATTTTATTTTATTTTTTTTAACCTTCAAGTTGAGTGTTTACTGTAAGGTTTTATTGACTTCCTGTCCTAAAGGGCTGTCATAAAAACATTTAATGAATGACTACATTTAATGAAATAAACTTTCTACACAGGTTTTTTGGGGGAATACTAGCAGATTGAGTATTTACTATCCAGATTCACGGTGGGAAGAATTCCAAGTATACAGCGCTACCAAATATGTTTTATATAACTTCTTTTTGACCTTTTAATTTCTCATGGAGATGCTTACCATGTCATTGACTGCCAGACATGAAACCATCACAGCAACAGGGGCAGTGGTATAAAATCTAAATTGAAATGATAACTTGGAATAGCCTGAAAATATATTTCAAGAAATTGATGCTCCGAAATATTTTGTAAGAAATTTGTAGACAAAAAATAAAATTAAATTCCTGTTGCCTTTGTCACAACAGAACTAAGATTCTAATACCTCATCCCTTCCCTGAGGGGACGAGACTTAGTACAAAGCGGCTAGTAACTTAAGCGTAAATAAACATGGAATTTCAGCCTAAGGGAACACTGATCTAAAAGAAGTAAACAAACTTTTAACTTCAAAAAAATTCCACCAACTCTATGCCCCGTTTTTCATTGTCTGGCAAGCATCTTTCAGCTGACACACTGATTTTAATTTATAGACTTAAAGATTTGACTTAAAATAATCTGTTTTCCTATGCATTTTCACATAAGGGACTTGGGGATACAATTTATTTATTAGATCCCCACAACAGGAAAACAGTTACTGTTATACACGTTAACTGCTCTATCTAAAGTATGTAATTATTTCAACGGGTAACACAATCAATAATGCTGAACAACCTAACAAAATGTTGAGTACCACCCAAAAGGTTAAATGATGCGTTTGGATTCATAGTCCCAATTGAATGAGCACTGAATCAGAACAAGGTTATGATCTGTAACCCAAAGAAAAAAAACCAAACATAAATTGTGAGATCTTTATATATAGCTATATATATCTACTACTACAGATTTAGCAACCCTGTGTAGGAAAAGCTGCACACTGTAGAACTTCAGTTCATGATTTTTCAAGTAAAGCAGTGCTGGTTTTCTTTGACTTCGGGAGAACAGACATGCTGCATCACTGCACCCTGACTTTGCAGCTGTTAGGGCAAGGAAGTTCTTTGCTTGAATTCCAGCTTTTATACAGCACCTGGCATCAAGTAGCAGGAATTTTCAGATATATTTTGTAGGTCTCTTCTTACATGAAAGCTGGCAAACCATTTTAAATAATAAAAGTAACAACCGTTTTGGTTTCTGATTATTAATACCACTTCAAGTGAGAAAGTGAAATACTGACAGGATGTGTTTCTAAGCGTGTTTCTAAATTCAAAAGGAATGACTATGAAAAAGTCACTAGCTAGTTCCCATTTTGCTATTGATCACTGCTCCACCCAGAAAGCCAACATGGTTTATCAAGTTTAAGTAAAACAAACAGTCTTGCAGACCTTTAACCTGCTAGAGGATAGAATATGTGTATTCCAGAGAAGAATATGCAAAAATTGCAGAAATCCAGAGCACCTAGGTTTGAGAGACTGTAGTTCCACAAATCAAAACAAAAGCTAAAATATCTGGTAACTATTTACAGTCAAAAATAGCATGCAATGAACAACTGAGGAAAATATAGTAAGTAAAGGGGAAAAAAAATCACAAGTATTGAGGAAAGAAAAAAGAATGCAAATGGAAATTACTATAAAACCTGAATCACTTAAGATAAATGTGAAAAAAACCCACCAAACAAGAGGTCTAAGTTGTTCAACATTTTATGTACATCTTTAAAGTATTTCCACTGATAACTAATTCTTCAACGCTCTGTATGTGAGAGTGGGAGTGTGGTTTTATTTCAAACACTTGTCTTCCACTTGCAACAACCAAAGAGATTAATCCATTTTCTGTTTCATATAAGGAGTTAAAATTCAAAAGACAAACTTCAAGAGGCCATAGGCATAAGTGATAAAAATCTCAACATTATTTCAGTCTCCCTGGACGCAGGTAATATATTTATTGTGGTTTATCCGAGCAAGTGATACAGCTATGAGACCTGTACTGAGATATCAGCTGGAACTCAGGCACGCTTCTCTCCCTGCATGTCCGCTGTAGGAATCTGACTTCAACCCACTGGAGAAAGAATATCTTTTGGACTACTCATGTAAGAAAATTATTGCAAATTCAGGCTTTATCAATGTAGTAGCAGCTCAGTAGGAATGTTTGCACAGATCTTGATTTTGGAAGATTACTAAAATTAATAATATTGGCTTTTCGATACTGACAATGACAATTCAATACTGATAATTATATTCCTCCTAGACAATTATAAATATTGCCTGAAATATTCCTGAAGTTTCATGCATGGGGTTATAGTGTATCTCTCTGTGAGAAGCCCACAGCAAATTAGTGGGGCTGTATAAACAGATGGGAACTCAACTGTACGGATGAGCATCGAAGGTCACCATTTATTACTATGAAGAAGACAACAGCACTTTAATTTTTAACAGAACTCAATGAAAGTTAATCACTTTGTTATGAAAGAGTTTCTGGAGGAAAATAGTCTTGCCCTGAGGTACATATGGACACTTAAATTCTCATTTGGCTGAGTCTATACATGTATTTACAGGAAATACTGAATAGAAAGTTTAAAACCTTACCAAAAAAACCCCACTAAGTACTATAACCAAGCCAGTCACAAGTGAGAGAGCTCTGATACTTTATTTCTGTGTACCTTGAGAAAGTCAGACACCTCAAACACACATATAAGTGAAAGAAAGAAGTTTTCTGTTTCTTGCAGGTTTTCTTAAAAATAATTTATCTCCTACTGCCCTGGCAGCTCTTTTCTCCTGATGATATAATTCACTTCAAATGAAGACAGCTTTTCTTTTAATATGTAAAGGAGAATACAAATGAAGTTTGGACAGCAAGAGCACTAACAAGAATGTGATTGTATTTCTCTCTTCCACCTCTGCAATAAATAGAGCAGACAAACATTCCTTAATAGGCAGGTGCTTTTAGGGGAAGACCATCCAGCTTTTACAGACTTGCAAGCCTGTTCCCTATCAAATTTTACTGGCCTCTTCTTCAAACACATCTTCAGTTTTAGACTACAAATAGATTAATTGCATTCATGAGTGTAACAAATACTCACAAAGGGAAACAAGGTTGGAACCCTTCTCCACATTTCACTGTAATCATGAAACAGCTACTTGTTTTTGTTTTTGTTTTTGTTTTCTTAAAGTCATTCCTAAATAACACTTGAATAACAATATACAGTGAAAACACAGAAAAGCTCAGCAGAAATGTTGAATCAGAAATGACACCATTATCTACAACAAAATTAACGGGCTAAGGAATTCTTTTTCTTCTAACATAATCTTTTAAAGCAGTGTTTTCAGGAGATATCCCAATCGTAGATTCATAGAATCACAGAATCAGAAACATGAAAACGCTAGCAACTATGTTGTATGTGCAACTCAGGAACACACAGCCAAAACCTTATCTATAGTTCTTTGATGACCTCTGCAGAGACATGTCTTATTCAGCACAGTGTCTCATTACCTTTGACAGTTTTCTTTTCAGACACCAAGATCTGAACACAGAGAGCTTACCAAGAGAAAATTTGCAAAAAATTTTGAAGCATCATGACAGGTATGTTGCTGTTCTGTTATTAAGTTTTCCCAGATACACATTTTCACTGGATGGAGTCACAAGAATATTCAGACACTGCGAAATAAATTCTTCTGAATAAGTTGGATTTTGAAGGCAGAGGAGGAATTCATCATACAAGCTTCTGTTTCATGTGCTCCTGCTTTTGTTTATTCTCTGTTATGATTATTATTTTGTTCTTTCTTTTGTGACTGGAAACAATTATTATAACATTTTTTTTTTAGCATTTTTCCTCACAGTAGTGCACTCTTACTATTTTCAGACTTAGAAGCAGCAGCTTATTAACCACAGAACATCTGCTTGGTAGCTCCCGCAGTCTAATGCAGCACCTTATGCAGGGCTAGAAAGTCAGTGTCTGCCTAATTACCAGCATTTAGAGATAGTGAGGAAAGACGCTGCTTTTGGAGCACCAAGCGTGTAACTATGTTACTGTTGCACTTTTTCTGGGCTAATTAAGTTGCTAATGCAACTCTTGCATCTCATAGCAGAATTCCCTTCAGAATTCACAATATTTGCATAGCACTCTCTGCCAGATAGACCACAGACCACAGGAGCGAGCTTTAGGAAAAGAATAGTCCATACTAGCATTTTCTTTTCCATATGATGATGTGATGCTGCAATAGAGAAATACTCTGAAACTCTGTCCCAAGGCAGTTATAGAGGAATGTGCCTGGAAAAAAACATGGTCTTGCTGTCTATGTCTGCCTTACATAGGAAACTTCTCAGGGATTAGAGCTCCTGTTTTGCTAAGGAATTAATAAAAGCATGTTTTCTTGACCTGTTACTAACTGCGCATGACCCACACTTTGAAAAGATTTCTGAAAGGAATGCAATAAAATTTGCATGTAACTGCACATGCAAAAGCCAGATGCAATTTCTTGTTTTGAAATACAAAGATATCACACCGATACATGAGTAATGCACTTCTGAAAACTCTTACAAATGGCATTTTCTCCTCAGTGACGTATGTGAGCACCCACGTGCACAGCACTCAAGAGCAGTATTTTAACAGTAAACTGGCACCAAAACCCATTAAAAATGCACTGCATCTCATAGTTAAATTCCCAGACATTAATGCTAAGTACCTTTTGCTCTAAAGAAAAGATATTCTTTAAAAGCTAAAACATAAAACAGCACTGAAAGACTGAAGAACAAATGGCTAATTATCAGAGGGGGGGCAGAATCCCAAGCACAGGAGAAGGCAACTCTCTACATGGAAGATGTTACACAGGCATCAGATTTCCCTGAAAGACTATATGGGGTGATAGTCAGAGAAACCTGAGGAATACACCCAGACCAGAGTTTACTTTGATTTAGTATCTGAAACAAAAGTCATAGCTTTGAGAGGGAGAAAGACACAAATGCCAGCAGAAGTCATCAAGGTGCATGCATTTTCATACATGTACCTGCATTTTCATTGGTTTTGTGTAATTATTACTTTTGTAGAATTTAAAGAATTTAAACATTGATACTAGTTTGGGTTCAAATGGAATTCTCATTTTCCATGTTGCTTCAGATACAAAGCAGAATTCTCATATTCTAATAATGCAGTTTATTGTAAATTAATGAGTGCATCATTAGTGAGCATCTAAAATCTTTATAAATGCAATGTCACTTTAGGTATGATGCTTCTTTAACAGTGTGAGTTCAAGCAATCTCTTATGTAAAATGACATTTCTAGAGTCATTGAAATGTTATTTTGAACAGCATTAAACTACAAGACTAGTCAATAAAAATATCCAGACATTTAGTGTAACACTTACTAATTTTCCCCATCAGAAAATTTTGCACCAGTTTGCATCCTTATCCTCTAATCAGTTAAATCAATAGGAAAAGAAAATAATTGTTTAGGCATTAGACTGTTCTTCCTTGGCATTAGTTCACTTCAGATACATGTCCTAAACTGGAAAACAGAATCAATGTCATCTAGTTTTTGTAGGCTAGGAGAGCTCAACACTGCTCAGTTTTCAAGTGAACATGTGGCAAAATTTAGTTTAACTAATTAACTGCCAGAACCTTGCATGCTTTCTGGTTAGCAGTGCTGGCATTTTAACTCACCCAGATGCTTCTCCCTCTTTCACTTTTAGAAAAGTTCTTGCCTCTTTTTTCTTACATGCAATTTTCCCTGCAGACATAATTTAGCCTTCAAAAAACAGGAAACCATGGCAACATTCAGACTGGAAGTCCCATCTACATGTTGTCAGCACCATATACATATGCTCTGCAGCCTCATGATTGCAAGAGCAAAGAAAACCAGCTTTTCACAGAACTGTTCACTAACTAAGACAAATGCAAGGATATGTGGGTGGCTAAGAGGCCACAGTCATGGATGAGGAATACAGAAAGACTGAACTTATTTGTAAACTTAGCTGGACTGCAGAAAGGGATTCAGGGATGAGTCAGTTATCTGTATTTCATCAGTTCCTGAAAAGTGCACCTGTTCTGCCTAGAAGAATATATAGGCTGAACTTGATGATCCTAAAGGTCTTTTCCAGCCTTGATGATCCTGTGATACTGTGAATACTATCAGTGGTACAAAGACAGCAGTTTTGTCCTAAGGACGAAATCAATATGACTGATTTGCCAACTTGTAGACAAATGAATTGCCATGGCTTATGTGAGCATCTGTATCAAGAGCTCTCAAATTTCTAAACCATAGCTGAGTGACTAGCTGTGCTCAGTTATTTCTGTTGCTTGTGGAGCAAAGGAAAAAGAGAAAAGAGGGGGACGAGGGGGGAAGGGGAGTGGGCAAATGAGCAGTCCATTCTTAAATACCAAATGTACTTCTGAAAGCAGTCGTAAGAAATCCAGATAATCCCTACTGAAAAAGGTCTTCTTTCTTAAAAGCATTGAGGGCCCTTTTATAAGGCCTTCTCTCCTGCCCTTCTTTTCTGCAAACAAAATTCAGGCTTATTGTTGACATGCTCACATCTCTTTGACAATATGTAAGAAAATAAAAAGTTAATTATAATAGCAATTACTAGGCAGAAAGGAGAAAATGCCCTTGACTATTCAGACAAATATAAGAGACCAATACATTTCAAGTTCCTGTAAGGTGCATCTTTAATGAGAATGCTTAATATTATTTAAATAAATATATTTCATTATTTTCATAAGCTGATCAAGTAAGCAGAACTGGAGAACAGTTTGGGTGTTTTTTAATAATACCTTGTATACACTTAAAAGCATGGTGGGAGGGGAACATAGGAGATGGGAAAAAATGCTTATTTTAATTAAGACAAGAAATAGAACTCTTTGTAGTTCCATACATGTCTAGAAAAAATGATCTATCTCCAAACTAACATACTATAGAACTGTCAGTCTTGAAACAGCATGTTGAGTTTTAACTCCTGCTTAAGTTATTATCTTAGAGAAAGGCTTTTGATGCAAAAGGCTTTGTTACATATTGCTACTCAGAATGCTCTAAATTGCCTCCTACTGCATTTTCAGATTTCTAGAAATCCTTTCTTAGTTGCTTTCTTGTTAAATTTTCTGCATTGGCAAAATGATCCAACTGCAAGTACTGATGGTTGCAGCAAAATTCTTTCTGGACATGTGCAGCACTGATTGTCCCAGTACCATAACTTGTTCTGGCTCAGGCATGACACGCAATTACACTTCTCCCCACACAGTCAAGAATGTAAGTTGCTCAGGAAGGAAAGGTAAAAAACCCATCAACATAAAGCTAATTAAGATTAACTGCCTGAACCAGCAGAGAGTTTATACCATTCCCTCTGCCTCAGTGCTTTCGATCTGGAACTATGAGTCTTACAACTGACTTCAGTGTATTGTCAATACAGGTCTTCAATCGCGTATTTATAAAACTAAAAAACAGTATTTTTCTCATTTCAGATATTCTGAGGAAAAAACAGGCTGTGAGATGTTTGAATATTTTGAAGCCATGGACATAAATGTCCTTTACATAAGGACATAAGCAACACCAATCCCATCAAAAAATCATTACATGAGTAAGAAAAATCTGTTGGACTATCACTTATGGCTCCAGATTTTCTGCAATTATCTTGCTAGCTCATATGGTGTAAACAGCATAAAGTGTTAGAATGGAATTCAGTGCAAGGCAACCTATCAAAATCATAATTGCAGAAAGCTAGGTTGCAAGGTGCAATCTGCTACCACAGACAGTGGCAACCCTCATCAGGCTGGTTTTCACTTCTCTGTGCAGGATGCTGCTGACAGTCCCCAGGGCACTCAGCTTCCTCATCCTGGCAGTGCAAGAAGCAAGCAGACAATGGTTCATAACTTGTTGCTTACTGACAGTTTCCTTGCACCATATAGCACTGACTGATGCATGAGTGGAAAAAAAACATTCAGGTACCTGTTTGGTTCAGCACAAGGAAGATAGAAGGAAGAAACTCTCTTCTACTTTAGGATGCTTTTATAGAGGAAGGGTTCTGTCCGCTCTTCTTGAGCCTGAGACACTGTTGCCTATTTGCTGCATGTAACCAGTGTAATTGCTGTTTGCAGTTTTTCTTAAAACATACTTTGCAAGAGCTCTGTAAGACTGCTCAGTCTTGTCAGTTAAGGTGAAACATAATATGAAGCAGTCTGTCTTAATGACCTGAAGGAAAATTCTCAGAAGCCCTCACAATAGTAGATCATTATCTGCCATCTTCCAAATATTCAAATCACCACAAAATAGTTAATGCTGCAACTTTTGAATATGTTAAGAAAATGTCATCTGCTCTGAAGATTCAGAGCTGAGCCAGATGTCACATCTGGCTGTGGTGTATATGACCCACTCTACTCCTACTGCTAAGAAAAGCAAGTGCTGAAGCACCAGGGGAAAAGACCAGAAGGCTAGTTTGCAAGAGATCTCTCTTGCAGTTGTGACCTAGTGAAGTCACTGCCATTTAAGTGTTGAGATTGTTGCTCCTCGATCTGAGTAAATATATGATGTAGTTGCTCTGCTATCATTTGTTATCAATACCATGGAAGACACAAAAAGAGCAACACAGGACCTTGAACAACATGGCACAAAATAGAAGTAGCACTCAAACACTATGTGATTTAACAGGTGCACGCATATAATAGTTCCTTCTGTACTTGGAATTCAACGTGCATGAGTCAGTGTATCCAGTATCAGTAATTACAGCTATAAATGCACAGCTATTACGCAGTCATCTTGTGTAGCTTGGGAGTAGCCTGTTGTACCAGGAATAAAATGGTCCTGCGAAAATGCTAAGGGTTTGTAGCCATTCTCAAGCAGTGAGCAGGCACAGCAGCCCTGGGTTGTACAGAAGTACAGCACAGCAGCCCTGGGTTGTACAGAAGTACAGCACAGCAGCCCTGGGTTGTACAGAAGTACAGCCGCAGCACTCTGTTCCACTCTGCTCCTCAAGAACTGCTCAGGCCTCTGTAGAAGACGTGTTCCCTTGAACGCAGCAGTGGATGAGGTACTCCAAATCCCTCATTTTTTCAGCAGGTTTTTTTTTCAGCAGGAAATCTTTGCATGTTTGTTCCTCCAGCTTCCTTCTCACGTTCATTCATCTTCACTGACTTACAGCTTTCCCCACAGTCCTCCTCCTCAATACCTCCCTGAGGCATCTGAAACTTAAACACGCAAAGTAAATGATGTCGGGGGAATTAACAACTTGGATTTTTTGCCTTCTCAGTATAGACAGGAGTGTCCAGGCAACCTGTGCAGTGACAGTTCCCGTGTGGTCCCACGCGTGTGTCCTGGTGGCCAGCTCGAAAGCAGCTTCACCTGACAAACAGTCCTCAGAGCTCCCATGCTTAGATAAACGAGCACAATCCTGGAGGAACAAACCGAGAGGTAAGGCAGCGAGCACGCACCACTCGGTGACCCTCTGCTCCGCGCTAACCAGC